>NC_133774.1:55929285-55965000 GCF_003597395.2 Chelonoidis abingdonii | reverse complement strand
TTTACAGAGATAATTTTTACCTTTTCTTTCTTTAATTAAAAGCTTTCTTTTTTAAGAACCTGATTGATTTTTTCCCTTGTTTTAAGACCCAAGGAGATTGGGTCTGAACTCACCAGGGATTGGTGGGGGGAAAAGGAGGGGAGGGAAGGTTAATTCCTCTTTGTTTAAGATCCAAGGAGTTTGGATCAGTGTAGCCTCTCAGGGTAACCCAGGGAGGGGAAAGTCTGGGGGGGGAAAGAGTGGGGGGAAGGCTAATTTCTCCTTGTGTTCAGATCCAAGGGGTTTGGGTCTTCCCCAGGGAAGGTTTTGGGGGAACAGGAAGTGTGCCAAACACTATATTTTTGGCTGGTGGCAGCGTACCAAATTTAAGCTGGTAATTAAGCTTAAAAGTGATCATGCAGGTCCCCACTTTTTGGACACTAAAGTTCAAAGTGGGGAAAAAACCTTGACAGCTTCTATTTCAACTTTACATGCAACGTGGATCACAGTGAGCTCAGTTTTGACGTCAAAACAGGAGTGTATTGGGGTATGTCATGTCTGCACTCCTCTTCAACATTACCATTGACTGGGTAATGTGGTGTACAGCAGAAGACATGCCAAGAGGCATTAAATGGACACTCTTCTCATCCGTGGAAGACCTGGATTTCGCAGATGGTATCACTCTTCTATCACATACCCAACACCATATACAAGAAAAAACAACTCTACTCAACACATTCAGCCAGCAAATTGGACTGCAAATCAACTGCAATAAGAACGATATCATGACCTTTAATATTGCCTCTCCATCATCAGTACAGATAGAGCATCATGTTCTCACCAATGTAGAAACATTCACATATTTGGGTAGCACCATCAGGCAGGACAGTGGAAGAAGCCAGGAGATCCAGAACAAAATCAGTAAAGCCAGGAACATCTTCAGGAGCTTTAAATACAGTCTGGAAATCATCAAAATACAACACCAAAATCAAACTCAAGATTTATCAGAGCTGCGTATTTTCAACACTATTTTATAGTGCAGAATGCTAGGGAATGAGAAAGTATGACATGTCCAAATTGTCTTCGTTTCAAACAACCTGCCTCGGAAAAATCATCTGTATTTTTTGGCCCAGAACAATCTCAAATCAAGATCTATTGCCACAGTGAAGCCAAGAGGATCTGAGCACCATCATTGCCAGGAGGCATTGGAAATGAATCAGACGTGCTTTGGATGAAAACTAATTCTACCACCAGAATAGCAATAAGATGGACACCTGAAGGCAAGCAAAAACAAGGCCACTCAAAAACAGCATGGCTAAGAGCTGTGGAAGCCAAGCTGAAAAACCTGAGGCACAGCTGGGGAACCATTGAAAGGCTTGCCAGAAACAGACAGGAGTGGAGGAGCTTCGTCAGTCCCTTAAGAGGCGTAATAGGAACAGGGTGATGATAAATAAACTATTCATAGATTTAATACAAGATGGTATCCAAAAATACTATAAGAACCCACAGACCTAGAATCAGGGTCTGTGGGGTTCAAGGCAGGTGCCACTTCCACATTATCATGAGAGGCCCAGATAGGACTGCCACCAAGAGGAACTGAGAGACTATACCCTGGAGGAACTCCTGGCCTAAGGGGCATGAGCGACAGACCTCCATGATTCCCACATTGGTTGGCACTCTTCTTATAAACCAGGAAGCCATTTCTGGGAGTTCTCTTAGCAACTCAGACCTGCAGTGTGCTTCTGCCTTAGACTTATCTTGCCATTTCCTCACTGAAACTCACCTTGATCCCAGACTCACCTTGATCCCAGGTTCTTGACCAAGGCTCAGCTCTCCAATGTGAGCCTGGTTTACTGTCTCTAGCTTAAGACCATTGCTGACCCCTGTGAAAGATGCTGGCCTGACCAGACCCCGATTCTTGCCTCACATTTTCAATTTAATAACAGACTCCGGCTTTACAGTTTTGACCTGTCCTGGACCCTGACTGATGTCTGGCCCTCAGCCCTAGTACTGAGAAGCTCACTCCATGCGCACAGGTTGTACATGACCCATCCCTGCAAGACAATGGCCACAACTGCAATATCTGTCACAGCCTCCTAATCTTCAAGAAAGACTGGAGAAAAACCTGAACATTTAAAGTGACAGTTTACACTTGCAATATAGTATTCAATACATCACAGGTTTCTCCTCTCCATTAGCTACCTACTCTTTGGAATATTTTACCTCAGAATGGATTAGATTGCATTTTTCCAAAGTCTTTCATCTAAAAGACTACAGTTAATCAAAAATCATAAGCATCTAAATCTTTTCTCTCCCCATGTTTTTCATCTCTGATTTCCTTTGCATTATTTTATCTTGATATCTGTACATTCTTCTCATTTAAAAATCACTTACGTATTTCAGCAATGATCTTTTCAGTCTCTCTCAGATCACCAGCAAAGATGTTAAATGAAACTAGCGATTACACCAATTCAGGTTGTACCCTATTAGACACCTCACCACCACATGATGTGGTTTGAAAGACTATAAATGAAGGGTTATGAAGGGTTCCACAGTTTAAATGCCAGACACTTTCAAAACTCCTGTCCAAAGTACTAGCCTCAGCTAAGTTTATTTAAAGATTAGTCATCTCAAAAGTCAATTAAATTCTTCTCATTTTTAATACATGGTGAGAGGTTCTTGTAGGAACACTCAGAATACTGCACAGAAGAAAATTGGTGCAGCAGATTTTCCTTTTGTGACCTGACCTAACTAAAGCTGTGAAATTCAATTAAAGTTAAGAACAAAGTACCAATCTTAAGTTGTTTTTATGTAGTAAAGAAGAGTTCAGGAAAGGAAGTCAACCTCCAGTTTTCAAAAGTGGTCCTCTAAATTGTATGTGCAATTCCAACATTTGTGCTTGAGGATGGCCAAAACAAATGATTGTGCCCAGTGTCTATTTGGGCATGTTAATGGGACTTATGTGTACGTGCTTTAGGAGACCAATTTTCTTTTATCCGAGCCACTGATGTCTTGGATCAGGCACTTCACCATAAAGCTATCAGGATTTTCTTCCTTTTCTTATGAATACTCCCTGATTCTTGGTGTCCCTAGCCTCTGTTTGCCAGAAGCTTGGAAATGAGTGACAGGGGATGGGTCACTTGATGATTACCTGTTCTGTTCATCCCCTCTGGGACACCTGGCACTGGCCACTGTGGGAAGACAGGATACTGGGCTAGATGGACCTTTAGTCTCATCCAGTAGGTCCATTCTTACCTTCTTTCTCATGATTGGTTGGTCTTTCATCTCCCTTTGTTTGTAGCTTTTCTTAATCAGGTTAAAAGTTTCACGGATGATTCCTCTCTGCTCTTACTATTCTTCCTAAACACCATATGCTCTCTTCTTTGGTCTTTTCTCTTATATAAACATAGCAGTTTTAACCTGTAATTTATCAGATGGTGCTTTCCTTCATGTTCTTTCTTATGTGTCTTCTTGGGCTTTTCACTCCATTATGTCCTATTCTGTTTAATCCCTCTCTTTATTCCAAAAAGAACTGTCTTATATTTTTGAAGCTGTCTTGTTTTTCATTTAAAGAAAGGGAGAAATAATGCAGTTTTATGGCCTGTATTATAGAAGAAGACAGATTAGTTATCACAGTTGTCCCTTCTGGTGTCGGAAACTATTAATAGACAGAGAAAGCAGGGATTTGAACCTGGGTCTCCCACATCCCAGCTGAATGTGCGCATCCACACACACACACTCTCTCTCTCCCTTTTCCAGCCAGTCCTATTTTGTAGTCTGTACTGATCTCTGTGCCCACATTTCCTAGCAATGGCTAAATCTCAGCTGGATAAAGTTAGAGCCATTCACACTAGTAAAATGTTGAAACTTTTTTTTAAAAAGTAGCATTTCAATATTTGATTTTATTCAGCTTGAGAGGCATGTGTCAATTTTCTACAGCATATACACAACATTTGATGAAAAAAGACTGGGAGTTTTTCTTTAAATAAGATTCTGGCTACCTGTAGGTCCTATCAAGACCTACCTGTTGGAGTCAGAAACTCCCAGATAGGTTGTGGGGTTTCTTATGATTTTCTGAAAACAATCTTTAAAGAATGTTTATTGAAGCAACACATATGTCATGGGAGGAAGGACAGAGATATAGTTCAACTGTTCTCCTCCCGGCTCCTACAAAAAATTTGGGTCTGTGGGACCTATCAATCTCAAGTTCTGACAGCTGAAGGGAGTGTAAGGGGAAAAAATGTTTTGGAACCTAAGAAATCAGCTGCAGTTGTCACCCCCCCACCCAAAAAAACCACAAAACAAAACAAAAAACAAACGGTTCTCTAAGACATTACCTTTTAATCATTAGTTTGCATGTGCTTTAAGTAGTTCATTATAAATTCAAAATGTACATGCTACGTTTGTAACTCGTACATTAGTAGTAATGCTATTAGTATTAGTGGTAGTAAACATATATACTATGTTAGCATCCGAAAGATCTTAATTGTACTTGCAATTCAAATGTAGATAAGACACATCCCTGTCCCTAAAGGCTTACAGTCCAAAACCACAAACAGGTGCAAAGTTGGAGTCAGAGATATAACATACAAGGAAATGTCTATGGTAAAGAATTGACATAGATCTGTTACTCATTTTTTTCTTTCTTTCTGACATTGTTTTTTTTTTTTCAGTTTTGTGTTTTACCTGGGAGTAGCTGTATGAAGAGAAATGTCAGGAATGGGGATATGAGGAAGAATAAGTGTTAATGTAAGTCATGTTCCAATAATAGTAAGAGAGTTTAGAAAGGAAGAAAGTGGAAGAGACACAGTCACAGACCTTCACTTGCCTAGTCCTGAGCAGCAGGAAGGGGTTTTCGCGCTTCGCAGCAGAAGTAAGCCTTTCAGAGGCATTTCAAGGACAATGCACTAGTACTAACAGGGTCCAGCTGAAAAAAAAAACCCTCTATTTCATTTTGAAACTCAAAGCCATTTTGAGACAAAGGTAAAGCATTTGGAGGATGAGGGAGGTAGCGTATTTATGAACGTTTAATCATAATTTAGAGATGAGATTAAAGTTTGCAGGTAGTTGGATTTGAAATTTGGATTTCAGCCCATGATGGACATAACACCCAGTCCTGAAGGCTCTTACTCACATATGCTGTCTTTCTTCATAAGAAGTCACATTGAAGTCAAGAGGGTCCTTGACTACAAAATTTGGGTCTGCATTTTGAATGTCTCAGAAGTACATAAGGGTTTGGATTCAAGGTTTATGGCTGAGCTCTAGAACTAGAGCATTTTCCCCTATATACTACAAATAAATAAATTTACTACCAGACTGTCCACCACAACTTTATTACTCACAAGTTACAAACTCCTAAGGATATCTGATAGAAGTTCTGACCTAATCTTAACTACTACAGCGTGACTTTATGTGGTGTTTACAGAATTTCCAGGAAAGAAACTGAACGTTTGGAAAACATTATTGGACAGTTTTTTCTGTTGCACACTTTTTTGATTTTCATCTTGTCCTTTCCAGATATTTTTAAAATGCAGTTCTTAATAACTAATTTGGAAAGCGCTGAACAAGAAATAATCTAACTTTGCATAATTGGTTACTGGATCATGTTTCAAAATATGATTTGTACTTAGCAACTGCTAATTTATTAAATTAAAATGCATAATATTAAACAGTTCTGTTTTACATCTTTCCATTAAAAAATAATCAGTGATAAAATTAGGACATGCCTCACTCCATGATCCATCAGAGAGGAGTTTTAAGATGCTTTTGAAAAATATATAAAGTATATGCACTTCTTTCCATTTTCTATATATTTGTGTTGTCCCTTCAACTTTATTGCATGAAGATGAAAACACAAATAACATATAAAAAGCTTGTTCCCACAATACCACACAGATATAAATATATCTGTACATGTTAGTAACTGTCATTCATGTGAATATTTTCTTCTAAATTATGAATTGGCTTTAGAAGACTGGATACGAATTAGAACTTTCCCATTTGATGAGAGTAATATCATGACTGTGTCCAACTCCCAGTAAAAGTTATACAGGTCTGACTATTTGCTTTGGATTTACATGTAAAATACAGTTCATAATGGCAATAAGACAACCCAAAGAGCTCATTCCTTCAGAATTACTGATATATAACAGTGCTTGAGGCACTTTAGTCACTCAGAAATGTTCTCCACCTCATATCTTATGATTTTTAAGTATTCATAGCTAACTTCTATTTTAGGAAGATACGTATGGCATCCTGCATTGTCGGGTGCTTCAGTGTTTTCTACCAGAGTTTGTTCTGCCAGCTTCTATTTTTGTATGCACAAGGTAAGCAATGTTTGTCTGTGCAAATTGGGTATTTGCTCACACAGATTCTGATTTTGCATACACAAAAGTGTACTGATAAGTGTGCTTAATACATTCCAACAATAATTAAATTAGCCTCAAGTAACATATTGTCATATTTGAAACCCACAATTTGTTTCCCAGGATAGGGTTAAGAATATAATATCATTTGAAAAAAATACAGAACTAGAACAATGGCACAAGAAGATATAATGCTGACATTAATAATGGTATATTCACAACTATTTTGAATATCCTAATAGCCATTTTAAAGTACATGCGTATTCATAGATTCAAGTATCTGCTATGTAACTTGAGTCAGAGTAAATTTGGATAGTTGGAATGATTTACACAATACCATCTACCTCAGTGAAGCTTACAAAATGTATAAAATATTCAGTACTGTTCAGTATAGATCATTCTAAATATTCTTTTGCTGTTACTACACTGAAATTTACAGACTCAACTGAATCTGCATTACAATGAAGCATCTTCTCATCGTGCAGCATCAATATCTGTCAACAGCCTCCCCTGCACAATATGGAGAACACGCTGAAAGATTCCAAATGTTATAAGTGCTATTGGAGTATTTATGGATTGAACTAGCCAAATCTGAAGTGATTGTTAGGTACTAATTATGTGCTTGTATGTGTTTATACGAAACAGTTAAAACATAGGCTATGTTGTATAGGTAAGTCAAGTATTACCTGGGCTAGAGTCAGAATGAAACTGCAAAAACAAATAATGGAAATATGTAAGGAAGACAGAGATAGACTGGGTAGAACCAAAAGAGCCACTGAGTAATACACCCACATAATGTATGGTGAATAATCTTTGAGAACTCGTGAAGGACAGGTGAGGCCCCAGAGGACTGAGAATGGCAAAAATAATACCTTTAAAAGGAGGGCCCACTAAACTGTAGACCAGATACTGGAACAAATTATTAATCAAGCAATTTATATAAACCTGTAGGATAATACGGTAATAAGCAGTATCCAACATGAATTTTTCAAGAACAAACCAACCAGACTATTTCCTTCTTTGACAAGGTTACACTCCTAGGGTTGTGAGGAAACAGTAACAGTGATATATCTTGACTCTAGTAAGGCTTTTGATATAGTCCAATATGACATTCTCATAAGCAAACTAGGAAAATATTCTGTAGATGAAATTACTATAGGCTAGGTGCAAAACTGCTTGAAAAACTATACTCAGACAGTAGGTATTAATAGCCCAGTGTAAAACTGGGAGGATGTATCAGTTAGGGTTCTATAGCAATATGTCCTGGGCCTAGTACTATTAAATATTTTCATTAATGACTAATTATGTGGAGAGTATATTTATACAATTTGCAGATGATACCAAGCTTGGAGGATCTGCAAGCACTTTAGAGAACTGGAGTAGAATTCAGAATGACTTGGATAAATTTAAGAAATTTGGTCCGAAATCAACAACTGGGGAAGGGTATGGTAACCCTGTCCCTCCAGCTTTAGCCCTTTGTCTCCTATATGATCAGCAACTCCCATCCTCCCCATCCCGGGATCAGAGTAGGCCCAGTTTTTTTAGTCGGCTGGGGAGATTGTGCTAGCTGCCATTTTGTGGGATTGTAAAGGAATTTTTACCTATCAGTTTAGCATTGGCAGGTTGGAATTTTTTACCTCCCTCAAGCAGCTCAGGGAACCAGGGGGTAAGTCAGGAAGTAAGGTTCAAAATGTCACAGTTTAACAGGTGGCAGGTTTCCAGTTCTGGTACTCATTCCACAGAGAGTCTAATTCCCTGATAAACTGGAAGTGGAAGTAGACTTAGTACATTCCCTCAAGACATGGATGTAGAAATCCCCTTAAAGAAGGGGGCATCCCCTAAATAAGTTGTGGAAAGGTGATTGGGCCTCCTAATGTCTGGTACTGCAAAGAGAAAAAACCCATTTCCCCATCTCTAATTCTTATATAAAAGAAGGGTTATGGGGTCCCAGCTGTGGTGAGATAGAGGGCTTATGGCATCCTTCCAACAGGTGGAAAAGATTAATGAAGGAATCATGATCTTCACTGTGTGAATAACTGTTGGTTAGTTCCCAGCTGAGTTAAGTAATAAAGTTGTGGCCTAATTAAGCCACATCCCTTGCATCTTGTCTTTCTCTGTGTACATACAATTCTATAGGAAACCAGTTGGTTCCTGTAGATTTGTTGCTGACACAGGGTGCTTCTTTGTGAAGAGAAAAAAGGACTAGTTGTAACTTTCACTGTGGTCCATAGACACCAATTCCGTGGGTACTCTGGGGCTGGAGCATCCATGGGAAAAATTAGTGGGTGCTCTGCACCACCTGCCTCACCTCCCCCCCGCCCGAGGGCACCACATCCCTGCTCCTCCACCTACTTCTCAGCGTTTCCCACCTGGCCATTGCTAAACAGCTGTTTGGTGGCGTTAGCATGCTTCAAAGTGGGGGAGGAGCAGGAACATGGAGCACTCAGGGGAGGAGGCAGGGAAGAGGAAAAGCTGAGGTGGGGATTTGGGGAAGGAGTTGGAATAGGGGCAGGGAGGGGGTGGAGTTGGGGTGGGGACTTTGGGAACAGGTTGGAATGGGGATGGGGAAGGGGTAGGGCCTCATGGAAGGGGTGGAATGGGGGTGGGTCTGGGGGCAGAGGGTGGGTCTTGTTTGATTTTTCAGCACCCATGTGAAAGAGGGGAAGTCAGCGCCTATGCTGTGGTCTTGTTTGATTTTTTTTTTTAAGTACTTTTGCTCACTTTTAAAAATCCATTCTTTAATGTCAGAAACATCCTGATAGACACTGTTATAATGTGTTGCATGTGTCTGGTGGTGTATGTGTGTAGGAAATATATTATTAGATCATTCCCCTGCGTTGATGAATGGAATGTAGTCAATAGTTGGACTGTGTAGAGAAGTCATATAAACATGAACACTGGCCCCAATATTAATGAGTTGGGCCATAAATTTAGTAGTGACTAGTGTAACGGAAACAGATTTGTTCTATTTCTTAATCAAAACCTTCAGAAAATAGTTTAAGAAAAATACCATGCTAAAGGTTTTGCGTATTGAAAACTACTGCATGAAACATTTCAAAGGCCAGATATAATTATCATTAAGTCAGTGAAATCAGTGTGTGTTGCATACCTTCAAGTAGAACATTTTACATGTTCAAATGAGTGTTTTGCTTGTTTTCCTAAATTAAAAAAGTGATTGAGTTATCAAAATACAATGCAAAATGCAATATTTAGAGGGAGGAAAAGACCAGATTAAAAGAGAAACCTGAGAAGGAATTCCAGAAACTTAAAAATGTCAAGACTCAAGAGAGACTCAGTAAATAAAATACTTCTAAAAACAGCCTAAGATTGACTGTTTTCAAACACCTCTTTTACAAATCCCCAATGTAACACAATATATCACATGCTGAACATGTGGAACTTAGCAGTTGTCTACTTCTGTAGACAGCATACTTTAAGCCCTGTGTTCGAATGATTTTTCCTAACTTTATTATTTATTTTAAGTGTTACATCCTTCCTCTTTTCCAGGATCATAGATACTTGAATTCTGGAAAACTTACATTTGGAATAGTTAGGGTATTACTGTATTTTCTACTATAGTATACATTCTTTGCTCAAGACTCACTTCTAAATGTTCAAAAGTTAAAATTAGTGAGGAAATAAGAAAGGCCTCTGCAGGTTACTAATGTTAATAAATTCATATTATGCACATATACGGCACCTGCCAGTTAACAGTCTCCAAGTACTTGAAAAACATGATTGACATTAGCCTCACCGCAAGTTTCAGATAAGTATTGCCTTTCCTGCTTTACAAATCAGGAAACCGAGGCAGACAGTTTAAGTGATTTCTCCAACACAGTGAGACTCTGGAAGACCCAAAAATTGAACATAGGTCTCTTAACTCCCAGTTGATGCCATAACCACACAACTGTCTTTCCTTCCCAGATTTTCTTTTTCTTGGTTTCATTAAGTAAGTTGTCAAGTGAGGCAACAACTAGCTGCTATGGATAACAAGATTCAGAGGTATGAAATAACAGAAAGTCAGTAAGACTTGACCACAGGCTGCAGTCATCAACACCCCATTGGCATGTGCTCGACATCTGTAATAAGAGGAGATGAGTTCCAGATTTATTTCCTCAGAGACATAATCCATATACTTGTGTGCCTTAGAGTTTCTGTTGACAGTTGAGGTTCAGATCAAATGGCATGGCCAGGAAATTTTCCACTGATTAAACATTGTGTTTAATTGTTTATCAGTGTCAAATTTACTGTGAAGGCACCAGTTAATTGTACTGCTGAAAATATGCCTTTTCTTTATTTCTTTTAACTGAATTGCTTCTCAACCGAACCTGGGTAAAGTTATGTCTGTCATCACACATGTCCTTAGGAGCAATCTCAAGTAGTCTCAAAAGTGTACAAGGCATAACTGAAGCAATCCCACCAGATAGCACTCAAAACCATACCATCTGGTATATTATGGTCTCCTGCATTTTAAAATGTGGAGTTCCGCCATGTGGAAAAATCTTAAATCAGCTGATGTCTTAGTAAAAGCACAGCAAGAATTAACTCGATGTTACAGAACTTTGAAGAAACACCTAAGTTGACCTGTATTTTTTTTTTATTATCGTTGGCGACATTCATTGATTTTATAGCTGTCTTTAAAAATGTGCACAAGCAGTTTAAAGAGAAATTAACAAAAACAGAATACAGCAATGATATCTTTCATCTAGAGCTTTTCCTACATTAATTCAGATGTTTAATTAATATGGTCTTAACTGTTCTTTGCCAGATCTTTTTCTCTCTATTTTGTGTTGAGCTATTTCTAAAATGCAATTGTGTTTAAAGATGAACTATAAAGCAAAATAAAAGTGACATTTGTCATGCTTTACTGTATCTTTTTTATGTTAAAAAGTGTCCTTAAGCCTCTCCCCTCCAAAAATGTCCTTTTCTGAGGATTTTGATAAGACCATTGGACACATGACAGGTAGATTTTTTTAAAAAAATCTATTTGTTAAGATTTTAAAAAGATCTTAGCTTTGACTGCAGCGAGGGATGTTTTATTTTGTTACTCTTACAGAGAAGATGAACACAGGGAAGAAAAAAAATTAAATACAGAACATTCAAGTCACCGGTAAATTTATTTAACTAAGAAACACTTCATAATAGAAGAAAGGATGTAAGAGCCTGTAGGGTTAAAAGAAACAGCACTATTTTACAGGATGAATAATATACAGAGGCATTAAGTCAGGTTGAATATATTTTAATGGTTCAAATCTGATATGACTGTCTAGAGCATGCCAGAAAAATAGAGAGAACAATTCAAACTAGATGCAGACATAGGTGTTCTTCACCGTGGAGTTTCAATATTCAGCATCTAGTTTTTGTTTTCCTTTGAAAAGGGGCCCCTATTTCAACATAATTGAAGAGTTGAGAGTTTTTTAATTAAGCAATATAAATCACCAGAAGTATTCTTGTTGTCAGTGGAGATAGCAGCATTACAAGATCATGTCTGACAGCTCAGTACTAATCACTGAAAGAGATGTGACTCATTTCACATATTTCATAGACTAGAAAGCTAGAGGAGAAAGAACAATTGAGGAGAAGGGGTTGGTGGATCAGCACAAAGTGTTTTAAATAAGGAAAAGTGGAGCTACTGTGGAAACAATATATACACTTTGGACTTGAAACTAATTATAGCTGCATATACAGAATGGTAAGTGGGGACAAGTGGTGAAAACAGGTAGTTCTGACTGTATTATGCAGTCATCGTATCCTTGTCAGTCCCAGAATATTAGAGAGTCAAGGTAGATGAGGTAATTTTTTACACTTACACTCAAAACCACCCTCCCCAGACAAGGACACTCCACCAGAGAAGTAGATCGCATCGTAGAACAGGCTGCCTGCATACCCAGAGAGAATCTGCTTCAATACAGAAAGAAAACCCGCTCTGACCACACACCCCTAGTTGCCACCTACCTCTCCATACTGAAACCATATGGGGTATCATCAAACAGTTACAACCCATACTCTTCTGACCTTCAAACAACCACTGAACCTCTCCAAGCTCATCATCAGAAGCAAGCTTCCCACAGACCAGGACAGACCAACTTAAAACAGCAGCAGACTGCCAAAACAACAGATAAAAAACTTGCAGACATATCTCCACTGCTACAATGATCAACACCCTGAAAACACACCTTTCACGATCCATGGGTCTTACATATGCCTATCACAAGTGGTGTAGCTTTTCAATCACTATGCTCTCAAATGAACTCACACAGGAAAATGATAAAAGACAATACCATATCACCTGTGAGTGAACGCTTTCCGCAAAGCGATCACTCTATGTCTGACCTTTCAGTCCTCATCCACAAAGGAAACCTGCATGGCGCTTACAGAAGATGAGCATCGAAGCTTAAATTCATAACTTTGCTAGACACTAAAAAGATAGACTGAATAGACACTGGATACATGGCTTACTACAACAATCTATCACTCACTAACAACCCCTCACCTCACACAAGCTGCTTGTCTTCCCTCCTCTCCCCCATTCCTTCCTTTCCTCCATGTGACTGAAGGGTAGTTAATGAGCCACTTCACCTAGAATGGTGCCTTGAAATATGCGTTAACTACTTTTGCTGAATAATCTGTTTAATCTTGTATTTAGCTGTGACACTCCAAGGAAGTTTCCCAGCCCTGAAAACACCCTTGATGTTATATGTAAAAGGCGAAAGATTTATACGAACTGATATGCACAGGAGGGGTCCCTATTCAGGGCAGAATTCTTCACAGAATTTTTTGGTACTTTCAGGATGAGTGAGCTAGTGCCTGGGTCCATCAGGGATTCTACAGGAAAGGCTTTGGAATTTTGTGACATAAGCTGGCACAAGCATGCAGTGATATTATACTTGCAAAGGTCAAAGACTGATCAAGTCAGATGGGGTGCATTTGTTACCCTATGGGAGGCTGGCAAGCTTCTGTTGAGCCACCACCGCTACCACTTCCCAGGCACGTGAGCCACCATTGCCATTGCCCCTCCTGGAGCAGGCTCAGGGCCTTATGCTCCAGGTGGCTCACATGCCCAGCAGCTGCAAAGCCTGAGCATGGCGAGTGAGGAGCCAGGGGGCATACGGGGGCCTCCGACCACATGCATCTGCTGCACTCTGCAGGAGCCCCTGGCGGGAGGGGACACACCAGACCGCAGTCTGGGAAGGAGGGATGGGGGGCATGGCGGCTCCCCACTAGTGGTGCCGCCATCTTTGCAGGGCTGCTGCCCCCCCCCGTGCCATACTGGCTCCTCCATGGCTGGGGATGGATGCCCCTGCAAGCCAACGCTCTGGCTCTCCCGTTCCTCCGGAAGGTGACTCCTCCCTGCTGAGCCAGGGCACCACTTTTTTAGGGTTATCATATTTCAACAATCAAAAAAGAGAACGGAGGTAGAGCCCCACTCGAGCCCCGCCCTCATCCACTCCCTCCCACTTCCTACCCCCCCTCAGAACCCCCAACCCCCCAGCTCCTTGTGCCCTGACTGCCCCTTCCTGAGACCCTCACACCCTAACTGTCCCCCTAGGACTCTACCCCCTACCTGTCCCCTGGCTGCCCCAACCCTTATCCACACCCCCACCCCCAGACAGACCCCTGGGACTCCCACAACCCATCCAACCCTCCCCCAACCCCTGAGTGCCCGCCCCCAGAACTCCCAACCCATCCAACCCTCCTCCTGCTCCGTCCCTGACTACTCTGATCCCCCTCCACACACACACACCCCCAACAGATCCCCCAGAACTCCATACCCATCCAACCCTCCCCCGCCCCGACAGCCCTCCCAGAACTCCCAACCCTCCTCCTGCTCCGTCCCTGACTACTCTGATCCCCCTCCACACACACACACCCCCAACAGATCCCCCAGAACTCCATACCCATCCAACCCTCCCCCGCCCCGACAGCCCTCCCAGAACTCCCAACCCTCCTCCTGCTCCGTCCCTGACTACTCTGATCCCCCTCCACACACACACACCCCCAACAGATCCCCCAGAACTCCATACCCATCCAACCCTCCCCCGCCCCGACAGCCCTCCCAGAACTCCCAACCCTCCTCCTGCTCCCTGACTGCCTCCTGGGACTCCCCTTACCACCAAGCTGCTCCAAACCAAACAAGCTGATGAGCATACAGCCCCTCCCCCCACAGTTCTGGGGGGGGTTGTCAGGGGACAGGATAGAGTTGGATGGGTCTGGAGTTCTGGGAGTGGTGTCAGGAGTGTGTGTGTGGAGAGGGATCAGAGCAGTCAGGGACATGGGAGCAGCTAAATCAGGCCTACGTGCCCAATCATCCATGCCGCACTCTGCGTGAGGAGAAGGGAGGGGAGGGAGGAAAAATCCCAGACGGTTGCACTGGCCCTGGGTGAACCCAACAGCCCCGCCCCACCGCTTGCCAACCAGTATTGTGCAAGCCAGGTCTAATGCATACTGAAAGTATGTAAGATCGCAGGTGAAAAATCAACATTAATCGGTTGTGTTCTCATTTCAGATATAGGACAACCAGCTATACACACTAGGGCGTGGATCTGTGGGCACAGTATTGTGCTTTGGGTGCATAGGCATGCATCCAGGTTGCCCAAGGGCCCCCAGCTGGGATTCGGTGGTGAAGCATTACTCAGTTTGCATGCTCAGAGGGGCATGTTATGGATCAGCTGATACCGCTGTTGTATGCTGTGCGGGTGCATCAGCAGCCACTGGATATATGTTAGCGATAAACCTGGGAGAAAACAATCTGAAAACACTTAAAGGGATGAAGTTAATGCTTCGAACTAGGAAGGATCTGATACAGATCCTGGTAATTTTTCCAGGCATTAACATTGTCTGGTCGGATATGCTTCAGTGCAGGGTCTGGAGCGGAGCCATGAACCCTGCCAGGGTGGACAAAACCACGAAGTATGTAAACAGGGAAGTGGCCAGATTCTTGTTGCCCTTGGGGGGGAACAGTAATTTCACATCCTGGCATATTCTATGTGGTACTGGAGTTATTTCTGTCACACTCAGGTGCTGCCATACTTTTGGCTGATATAAAGGAGGGCATTTGGAGATGTCTGGGAACCCAGCTGGGTGCAGGGAGGAGGCAACCAAGCTAATGGCTCGTGCCTCCTTGTGGCAGATGTTCAGTGCAGGTACTCCATAAATTAAGGCACAAAAGAATGGATAAATGGCTTGGAAAAGGAATTAACGAGAGGTGCTTGGTAACTGAGCAAGCTGCGGGCAGTTGGGGAGTTCTCTAATTGGTACAGCAGGGAGCCAAGCCCCCATCATTATAGTCCACCTTAACCCATCCTACGAGCAAGGGTGGTTGGTAAGGTCCCAGCAAGGTAATTGTTGGAGAGATCTGGATGAAAAGCTGGTGCAAGCCCCCCTGGAATTGTCTGGAATTGGCAAGGTCCCAGCAAGGGAATTGCTGGAGGGACCTGGGTGAAAAGGGGGGAACTGGTGGACACTCCACCCCCCAGAAATTGCTGAAATTGGAGGGTCCCAGCTATAGATCTTCTGGAGGGACATAAATGGAAAGGAGGAGGTGCTGAAAAAAGCATTCACCCCCACCCTCCAGTGAATTGTGGGGGTTTTCATGGGTTAGTCCCAGACATCTAATAATAAAGCTGTAGCCTAATTAAACCCATATGTAATGTCTCCTGTCATTCTTTTGGAATAACCAGACAAACAATCTGTTTTATCTTATATTTAGCTGTGACACTCCAAGGAAGTTTCCGGGCCCTGAAGAATAGTTCTATGTAAGCTCAAAAGCTTGTCTCTCTCACCAACAAAATTTGGTCCAATAAAATATAGTACCTCACCCACCTTGTTTCTCTGACTCAACTACATAATTTCTAGCTAAGGGGAAAAGTAGTGCATTAACCAATACACATGCAATTGACTTAGGCTACATTTACACTGCTGGCTAGGGTTGTGATTCCACTGCTTGTAGACATATACTCATACAAACTCTCTTCAGCTAGCATGATTATAGATAGCAATGTAGCTGCGGTAGCAGGGGTCACAGCAGTGGAGGCACAGCCCAGCCATAGTTAATGCACACCCACTGGTTTCAGACATTTGAGTGGTTCCATTACATGGTTACAGGGCTCCTGTCATATAACCCGTAACTTAGAGTAGGCTGGATGTGAGCTCGCACAAATGTGTGTACATGAACAGAAGAATCACACCCTAGCTTGTAGTGTAGTGTAGCTGGAATGTTAGTAAGGCCCATAAACAGAATGTATTTTTAGCAGGGTCTACAGAAAATATAGGAATGTTTTGTTAATGGTATATTGTAGTGAAAAATTTATTTCTTCTTTTACAGCTTGGGAGAAGCACAGACTTCACAAACAAACAAACTCACTCACTTTTTGGTATTTTACATTTATTTGAGGACATCTGTGCTGTTGAAATCCATCAGTTTCTTTTTTATGAGTATTCTGAGAAAACAAATTTACTCTGACTTTCCCAGTTTATCATTGCTAAAATGTTGGATTTTCCTCAAGCACGTTCACCTGTTGTTGCTTATAAACTACTGCAACCCAAGGCATTAATTAGTTACACAGTAAGTGCTCTGTAACTAAGAAGCCACAACAGTATATTTGAATCCACATACGGTTATTTTAACAGTGAAGTCCTATTGATGTGGGAGCAAAATAGCTAGCTAATCTTTTCAGGATTAAGCTAAAAAAAGTCATAGTTCACGCACATAACCGCATCATTTTACTACAAAAATGCAGTCAGATAATTTTGAAAGAGTCGAAGTGATTGCCTTTTAATAATAGTATGATTAATGCCGCTGTAATTAAAATTACTCTAGGCCTTAGTGATAGATGATGGTCCAGGATATACAAAAAAATATATAATGGGAGCTATTCTGGAAATCACCAAACTGACAGTTCAATCTTAGCATATTTTTAGAATCCTAATTTTTCATGTAGTTAACAGTGAGCCAGTTGCCTAACAAAGGCTGACTCCTTACTATTACATAGTCATTTTAATATATTAATTGAATTCCATTAATACCATGCTCCTCACAGTGAAACTGCTGTCTATTCCCCATGACCCCAAATTGTCCTGTTTTAAATCCATTAAATAAAATTATGTGATACAGAGGTTAATTAATCATGCATACCCAGCAGCAGAAAATCAGGCATATAAACGGAATATTGATCTTCAAGGAGGTTGCTGCTTGAAACCATAATGGAATTAACCGCAGGTATGTTTTGTGAGCAATGGTGATATAATTAACAGTAATAAACTCAGGCCTTAGTAGTTAATTAAATCAGTGACAGAGGAGTGTTTCACAGAAAGGATCCCAGTAGCTCATACACCATTTTAAAACAGCAAGTCATAACCCCTTTTATTCATGTAGGTGAGGCAAGTTCTGCTACATCATTGAAAAACTAATGAAAGCTCAACTGTAAATCATTAAGCAACATTTGCTATTAACATTTTGTAGTAGTAAGGCTGATATTAAAATTAGTCTACCATGATATGTTCTTCACTATCTGTGGTGCTATTCTATTTTTCCCTTTGTGTAAGATTCCTTACTTTGATACTGTGTCCTTCAGATAAACATAAGGTGTCTTTTCCACCAACTACAATACACCCCTCCTTGCCTGCCCTCATTAATTATAAACACTACTTCTATATTGCTCCAAATAATTGGGCTCCCAGGAAGGCTAATAGAGATGAAGCTATGTTCACAATTTTCATTTAACTTGAAGGATGAGAATTTTATCATGACTAAGAACTAGAAAAATGTTTGAATTATCTAATGTGTTTACTCGGTTAGTATTGTTAATGTAATACAAATGTTGTATTATTTAGGGTTAATCTGTCTATATTATTCATTCTTTAATATATATATTTTTTTTAAATTAAAAGGCTATTTCAAAAAAAGGCCTTTGAAATGCCTTACTTTTGAGACCACTGTACATCTTGCCATATAAATTGGCTAGTTCCTTTGAACTCTGAGTAATAATACTTCTATATCTTTTGTTGATTGGTATAGGATGAAGGGAAGCACATTGACATTTGACTATGGATACTACAGATGCCAATGTATTCTCTCTTGATGCCATTATTGCTACAAACAAATGTGGCAGAGAAGTAGCATGATACCTTTGCCTGACATTACCAGAGATCAAAAAGATTCAGCCACATCGTATGTCTAATTTAATGCCTTTAAGCATGCAGGTAGACTGATGACAACAGGACCATTCATTTGCTTCAAGTTAGACATATGCTTAAGTAACTTGCTGATTTGGGGTCCAATCAGGAAAAAAATGAAGACGCTTAGAATCAGTGTTGAGGGTTTTTTTTTTCTCATTAATTATTCATTTTCTGTGAGTTTGCATATTTCTTGTTTTCACTGATCTATTTTTATCAGCATTCAATTCATGAATTCATTACTCTCTTGCTACATATTTGAACACTCAGGGATGACAAATCTGTTTTGGCATAGAACCTTCATTTGCCTAGGCGTGATTTTTTATTTTTTTTTTAATATGACTTGGTACTTTGGAAATTGGATGAGTCAGTATAAAAGTGGTATGCTATATTTCCTTTAATAGAACTTTCAAAGCAGGGCTAAAGTTCTAAAATGTATACTGATATTAACAGGTGTCCATAGGAAAATTAATGCAGAACCATGAGCAGCACATTGAGCTCAACCTGGTTCAGTTCCTCTGGGACTTTTGAATCTATCCCATTTTTAATGCTTCATCTCTGTTTTGAAATCAGGTTTGGAAACATCTGGAAAACTACTTTATTATTACAGAAAATAGATCTTCAATTTGCAGATGAGTAGGGAGAGAAAAGGAGGCAGCTGCCATGTGATTCAGGGCACAGTGCTTGGGCCCTCAAGTGCCTGGCTTAATTCCCAGTAATGTCAAGGAGATGCGAGGTTGTTTGAAGGTATAATTGATCTGTTTAAGTTCAACAGCTGATTTAGCTGATCCACATAAAGACATGTGATTGGAGGAATGTTTGAAAATACATTTGCGAACATTTATTTCCAAGAAATATACTATAGGAGAAGGTAAGGCTGGGCTACAAAGGAATAAGGCGAATTAGTTTGAGAAATGGAAAAAAAAACAAAACCGCACACACCCAGAAATACACCCAGACTACACAAATCACCACCAAAAGCAAACATCATCACTGAAGCATACGATGCCATACTCTAGCATTGGCGTTTAAAAAAAATGTTCATGAACCTATGTATAGTAAAGAACAAAAGTTGAGGCTAGATTTGAGACATTATTTATTTTACTATTTTATCCAACTAATGAAGTGTGGGGAATCTCATTCACATTCTGATACCATGGACAGTTATAGAATAACTGCTTGATTAATGTAGGCAACCTGACTGATTAAGCCTCTCTTAAGCATTTTAAACGATTGGCTCTTAGACTGGCATATGAATGCCTGATGTCAAAAAAGGTAGGGTGACCAGACAGCAAATGTGAAAAATCAGGACAGGGTGGGGGGGTATAAAATTGGGACATCTGGCCACCCTAAAAAAAAAGGACAGAGCTCATGCACTTATGGTGTATAAGATCTTCAGAATTATCACCAAAGTACTTTCTGAAGTTTGGTTCTGAGATGTCAGTTTGATAAAAGAAAAAACAATGATACAAAGGTGCCCTTCACTACTGCACTATCAGGTATATTAAGGAATGGGACAATTATTGGCAGACTAGTGGCTTTTTTAAACTCCTAATATACCACATATTTGGGATTTCCATCTCACTACACTCACTAGTGTTGCAGTTATTATATTTTCCTTGAAAAGAAGCATGCAAGATCAAAGGTCACACTTAAATGTCCTCTGTTTTGAAAGATTCTAGCGGTTTGAGAGATATTCCCTATACTGGAAAAGGTGAATACTGCTGGAACAGACAGTGATTATTCTATTTCAAGAGTGTTTTCGTTCAAACACTTGTAACTAGCAAAACTGTGGTGATACTGTAAGAACATGCCACACACTATCATCTGGTCTCATGATACATTATATTTTGTAATGTCAGAATTCAGTGCATGCTGGAACATGAGAATGTATTAGGAGCCCTCTAGCTGTAATATCAGGGACCTTAAACCAGGAATAATTGTATACAGAACATTTAGATTTGGGGCATTCAATACATTAAAGTTACGGTTAGCTAAGTTGTCAAACAAAATATTTCCATGCCACTTTCAATTGCCTATAACACTGCTCTACAGCCAAAATGCTTCTGAAATAAATGTAGTCAAATTTTACTAATTCTGGGTCACTGAGAACAAAAATGATGTTTAAAATTGTTGATTGGCTCTAGTCTAGCTGTTGGGCTCCAGACTACAGCAGTGGAATCTCCTGGCAGGTGATGTTAGGGTTTCCATGTTCCGTGACCGTCAAAAGGATCTTGTCCCATTCTTCTTCATGGAAGGTGATCTTGTAGCCTGCAACAACATCGATGGTGTGATGGCAGCCCTCAACATCGTTCACGATCCAGATGAGTGGAGACTGTTCATTGATTCATCGAAGACGAGTCTTAAAGCTGTTTTGCTGCATAATGGCAATGTTTTGCCATCAATTCCAGTTGGTCATGCAGTCCATATGAAGGAAACCTATGACAACATGAAACAACTTTTGAGGTGCATAAACTATGACCAACATCAGTGGCAGCTTTGTGGCGATTTGAAGGTTGTTGCTCTCTTGCTTGGTCTGCAGACTGGATACACAAAGTACTGCTGTTTTCTCTGCGAATGGGATAGTCGTGCAAGAGATTCCCACTACATCAAGAAAGATTGGCCACTCCGACAGTCATTGGAGCCTGGGAGGAAAAGTGTTCAGCATCCACCACTTGTTGAATCAAGGAAGATTTTGTTCCCACCCTTACACATAAAGCTGGGTCTGATGAAGAACTTTGTCAAGGCCATTGACAAAACACAAGCAGCTTTCAAGTACCTCCGTGGAAAATTTCCAAGGTTAAGTGAAGCTAAGATAAAGGAAGGTGTCTTTGTTGGTCCTCAGATTCGTGAACTTCTTCGAGATGATGCATTTGACCATGCACTGCGTGGCAAGGAAAAGACGGCATGGAAAGCCTTCCAGTTAGTGGCAATAAATTTTCTCGGAAACAACAAGGCAGACAACTACAGGTTGTTGGTGGAAAACCTCCTCAAGGCATACAAAAGCCTTGGTTGCAACATGTCACTAAAGATACATTTTTTGCACTCTCATCTAGATTTTTTTCCACCGAACTGCGGAGCAGTGAGCGACGAGCACGGCGAGCGATTTCACCAGGACATTGCAACAATGGAGAAACGCTATCAGGGCAAATGGAGCCCATCAATGCTTGCAGACTATTGCTGGACAGTGACAAGAGATGCTCCATTTAATGAATACAAGAGACAAGCCAAGAAGCGCCGAGTAGACACTGAATAGGACTAAACTATGTACATAATAGTTTTTTGCCTTTTGTTTCATAATAAATTTTATTTACATAACCCTTTTGCTGATTTTTAAAGTGTTACATAAACAGGACAGGTGAAATATTATCATGTAAAGCAACCATAAACACATGAAAAGACCTAGGTTTATAATTTATGATTAAAACTCTACTATCTACACAATATACATAGATGTAAAATGGAAAAACTTAAATGTCTTAGAAACAGTAGCCAATCAGTTGTTTTAATTATCATATTTGAATTCAGCACATCAAAATACATAATAAATACCACATTTTATTTCTGAAGCAGATGACTTCTCAAAAATTGTAGACCAGTGTAATAGATAAGTTGTAGTGGATTTAAACAGATAGAATATGCATGATAATATTTTACAGGTACTTATGACTGTGCCAGATTGTAGCCAGAGACTTTGGTTTTGCCATAGAATGACATGGGTAGCATGTCTCACCAGAGAGTAAGGCCTGGTTTACGTGTCTCACCAGAGAGCAAGGCCTGGCTTACAGTGAAAAAAGTTATGTCAGCACAGCTACTAAAAAGGAGAACATCCCTGACCAACATTGCTAGCCCTGACTAAACCCCCAGCATAGATGCAGCCATGTTGGTGGAAAAGGGCTTCCGTCGACAGCTAACTTCATTCAGGGAGGTGGTTTTCCTATCCCTTCTGTCAGTGATGGCTACATCTATATAATGGGGCTATGCCATCATATCTATGCTAGTATAGTCTCTATAGGCCCTTATTAAGTTTCCATGCTCGTTCAAACTCTGACTTCTATCCTGTGAATAGAAGCAGTCTCTTCCACTTCAGGGACAAAATATCTCAAATTCAAGATCTGAATCACATTTTAAGTTGACTTTATTAAATGATCCCAGGATATTTTCAACCAGTATCAAAAGCAGAAGTTGGTTTCTTACAAAGATTTAAATATCCTCTCACGTACTTCCAATATCAAATGTAAATATCTTAAAAGTGATAGTTCAAACAAGTTAAAAAGACAAATTTCAAAGATGAGTGAAAACTGACAATACTATTCTATTACACTTTAATCTCCCATTATATTATCACCTGTTTGTATGCTTACTAGAAATACATTGTGAATCACATTTTTACTGAGTAATAGAATGATGGCTGACTGAAATTAATTTGACCCCTTTCTATATTTATTAAGAACAACAGCTGATCCTTAGTTAAGGTTGAAATACACTTTCCAGTCCAGCTAATACTAATCATCATACAACATAATTTGTGACACTAGACTGGATGAGATGGCACTGTGGATCTACTATTTTTTTTTTTTTTAACGTGACAGCTGGACCAAATTACAATGTTTTATCCACTAAGACCTTCATCTATATATTACTTTAATTCCTAATAATATTAAGAAAACAAACTATTTACATGAAATATAAGCCAGTAACAAGTTCCGTAAATACAAAATAATAAACTAGTTAGCTAAACATCTAGGAACAGTTGTAATGCAAAAGATTACAGAGTGTGTAACTTCCATTCTTCCACCTGCACAGATTGCACATGGAATGGGAACAGATTGGAAATAAAAGGATATCAGGTAGAAGTCATGGTGCAGAGGCTCTGTAGAACTCAGTGCCTGATATAATCCACAGAGTTCAGACAAATGGGAGCAGGGCTGGGGCTGTGTGCAAACTAGAGGCTCCAGGGAGAACAAATGTGCATGTATATCACTTGACAGCTGCATAATTGAATAAGCCTTCATACCTGTTTAGAAGGCTATGCTCAGAGCAGTGAAAGTGCAGCTGCCTTGTGTCTTAGATTATAGGATTTGAAACATACTTTAATTACTCTAATTGTACTGGAGTAAAGCACCTTGTCTGTTCTTATAACAAATTCTCACTTGCAGTGGCTCAGGTTATTTTTAACAATGGTTTAGTAAGTATTTAAAAAAAAAATGCAGCAGCAATCTAAGTAGTAAGATTCATTCACCTTTGGAAATGAGAAAAAAAAAATCAATGTTTAAATTTTACCTCTATGTAATTCTAATGACATTTCATTAGAGAAATTACAAGTTACGGTTTGAGCAGCTTTCCTAGTCAATAGATACCGTAAACTGTGCTGTGTTCTGCTCTCCCTTGTTAACCTACCCTCAGTCATTTGAGGAACATGGACTTAGCTTTAGTAATTTAGGTGCACAGGAGCTGATTGTATTTGTTTAATAGTTGTTTAAGCATAAAAACGTAACAGCTGCACTGGGTCCACAGTGATGGAAAACCTTAAATAAACCCTGTTGGTTCATATTTCAGTAGGAATATAAACGTTTTGCACTTACATAGAATCTTTCATCAGATTATCTCATAGCACTTTATAGACATAAGAGACAGTATTTAATATTAACAATACAGCTTCAAGATAAATTATATGTATCCATTTATACATGAGAAAAGAGAACTTAGGCACAGTGACTGAATTAATACTTAGTGTTTCCCAAAGGAAAACAAAAAAGACTTGATATACAATTCACTGATTAAAAAAAAATCCAATTCAGAGAGAGAATGATTCCACTTTTTAAAGATACAATAGCTATTAAAAATGTTACAAAGTGTTCACCACAATAACTAATCCTTCTCTAAACTCTCCACTAGCCTTCCTTGCCTAAATTAGTTGCTCAGACACAGCCATCTAGAACCAGATTTTCATAGATTCTCATCTCCCGCAGCTCCAGCAGAAGTCAATGGAAACATGAGAATATTACCCAAGTTATATTCAATTATCTGTTTTGTATCATTTTATCCCATTTGCCTAATCTTTCCTCAAATATTTCAGTGGTTAGCTAAATACAGGCAGCTGAGTCTCTCTTTCCACTGCCCTTGATTATTCTGTTCTCATGAGCCACATTTGTTTGGAATGACACAGTTAAGGCTCATTTGGTCGATTTCCTAGGATTCATAATCTACACTTGGAACTGGTAAGGACTGACTGTGTTCACTGTGTTTTGTTTAGCAGCTGTTCTATCTGCTACCATTTTCAAGCATAACAGCTTTTATAAGGCCCTATCCAATGCAAACTGGATCCACAGTTACAGAATCAATAGGAATTGTAAGGCCGTATGTATTCTAAAGGATCCCTTATCCCTTGGAAGATATGGCATAAAGTCTACGTCTATAAGGATAGAGTCTGTGATTCTATCCTTCATGATATCAAAGAAAGCATTAAGCATACGTAGTGTCTCCTCAACTCCAGGGGTGGACAGTGTATTGAGTGATTCTTTTCTATTTCAGTAACAGGCATCCAAGGAGGAGACCTAGAGGCCATGTGGCTTGAAGACCTATCCCCATCACGACAGCGGGTACGGGATAATAGGCATCTATAATAAGACAATGTCAGAACTGCTCCTATAAAATCCCTATAAAAAGACACGAATATCCGGACTGTCCTTATAAAATCAGTCACCTATTTCCTATAAACAGCTATTTGGAAGAGTGGACTTCTTGAAGGAATTCTGGGGTGTTCCAAACTCCAGAAGTTCAATATCTGACCTTTATCACATTACTATGGTTTTATAGAATCAACATTATTCATTTTGCTATGTCTGAAAGTAAAGCTCTAGCCTTGTATCCAGCGACATGTTGTCTAGCTCTAGTCTTTAGTTTGGTTTCCTGAAGGACTATTTGTTATTAATTATTAAGAACACACTTAAATATTTACAGGAGTTATTCTCCTTTAAAAGAACAGATGATAAAACTAGATCAATCTTCTTTTATTATGATGTAGTTATTTTATATATTTTTAAACGTTGTTTTAGGCTGTGCCTAGTTAAATGGAAAGTTAATGTTTACAGAAACTACCTTATCCGAACAGAGAACTCAGTCCTTTTTGCAATATTTGTAAGGTTAGATGAATGTACAGATGAAAGCCCAATAGCCCTTGGGACCACTCCACCTAAGCCCGTTGATGGTTAATGAGATCTTTGAAAAGGCCTTCTGTTCACCAAGCTCTTTGCTGCTGGAACTTTTCTTCCCAATGTATTGTCTGAATTACGCCCCTACAGAAGGCTCAGCACAGATGGAAAAAAGGGATGCAGATGCTGCAATTAAGAAATCTACCATAAGGGACTCAAACATATTGTTTGTGGTTTTTTATTCAATGCATTATGATGTGTTTTAATTTGCTTCTCAGGTAGAAATCTTCTCATGACCAAATGACCAGAAGATCTGATTTGTAGTAGATATCCAAATGAAAGAAAATAGTCTGGTTTTTACTGCATCTAAGATACCAAAATAACTGAGTACTCAAATATGTAATTTATGATTTATTGGTTTAGAAATATAGCTTCATCATAAAATATGTAGTTTATATCTGAGAAATTAATCTTCATATGTCAGAACTCTTTATTACATATTTTGACATCTACATATAACATAACATTCTCTTACAACTGAAAACAGTTTGGGTGAAATCCTGTCCCATTGAAGCAAATGGTAATTTTGTCACTGACTTAAATGAGGCTAGGATTTCACTCTTTGTTCCTAATTTCACAAAAAGATGTAAAGATAACATGTGCATGAACAGAATATTTAAAGACATTGACATAGATAATTTTTGTATCTTGCTAGTATTAAGATCTTTACAAAATCATAATAAGAACTGAAGATAGACCTCTACTGCAAGTAAAGTTCATGTAAACAATGTAAAAAATTGAAAATAATGAAATCTGGTTAAAATCCTCATTCATTATGTTATGTACTAAGGACTGTATTGAAATTGCAAGCTATCACTATAAGAGTAGGGCTGTTTTTTGGTTCTGCTTGCAGGTTAAAGGGCTCTGAAGGAAAGTCTAGTCTACAGAGGTATTCTGGAAAGAGCCAGTATAAAGTAAACTGTGGTGAGTTGCGTCTTGCAACATTAGGGAAAAGCCCTTCCTTTCTGTTTTGGGTTTTTGTGTGTTGTCACTATGAATTCTAAGAAATAAAGTAATAGTATGCTTCAACCTTCCATCAAGAATCTCTCACTCACTCATGCCCGTCACCCCAATCGGGGTATGGGCTGCCAACCACAGATCTCCAGAGTCTTCTATCCTGGGCCATTCGCTCTAGCTGGTTCCAGGTGTAGCCCATTTTTTTGCTATCAGCCTGAAGGTCACGTCGCCAGGTGTTTCTTGGGCGGCCTCTTTTCCGTTTGCCTTGGGGGTTCCACCGCAGTGCCTGTCTGGTGATGTTAGTTGGCTGCTTGCGTAGTGTATGTCCTATCCAACCCCACCTTCTCCTTCTGATTTCTTCCTCTGCTGGGAGTTGACGGGTCCTCTCCAAGAGGTGGATGTTACTGATGGTGTCTGGCCAGCGGATCTGGAGAATCCTTCTGAGGCAGCTATTAATGAAGGTCTGGATCTTCCTGATGGTTGTTTTGGTTGTCCTCCACGTTTCAGCTCTATACAGTAGGACTGATTTCACATTGGAGTTGAACAGTCAAATTTTTATTGCCAAAGACAGCTCTCTGGAGCTCCAGATGTTCTTGAGCTGTAAGAAGGCTGCTCTTGCCTTACCAATCCTTACTTTGATGTCTGCGTCTGTGCCACCCTGCTGGTCGATGATGCTACCTAGGTAGGTGAAGGACTGCACTTCTTCCAGGGGGCTTCCATTCAGTGTGACTGGGTCATTGCTGATGGAATTAATCCTAAGGATCTTTGTCTTGTCCTTGTGAATGTTGAGGCCAACCTATGATGACGTGGCTGCCACTGCATTGATCTTCTCTTGCATCTGCTGTTTACTGTGCGAAAGGAGTGCAAGGTCGTCAGCAAAGTCCAGGTCATCAAGCTGGATCCACGACGTCCAATGGATTCCGTTCCTACGCTCGTAAGTGGATGTCTTCATAATCCAATCGATGACGAGGAGAAAGAAGTGGTGACAACAAGCATCCTTGTCTGACTCCAGTTCGCACCTGGAAGCTGTTAGTGAGCTGCCCTCCATGGATCACTCTACAGTGTATACCACCATATGAGTTCTTGATCAGGTTGACCACCTTTGCTGGAATGCCGTAGTGCCAAAGGAGCTTCCAGAGGGTCTCTCAATCCACGCTATTGAACGCTTTCTCATAGTCAACAAAGTTGATGTACAACGAGGAGTTCCACTCCATAGACTGCTCGACTATGATGCGAAACGTTGCTGTCTGGTCCGTGCATGATCTGTTCTGCCGGAAACCTGCCTGTTCAACTCGTAGCTGTGGATCGATCGCATCCTTCATTCTCTCTAAGAGAACTCGGTTGAAGACCTTCCCTGGCACTGACAGGAGTGTGATTCCTCTATAATTGGCACAATTATGTCTTCTCTCTGTGTGTGTATGCCTTGAACATAACCCATTACACATATAGCTTTTTACTGAACTGCATTGCAATATTTATAATGTGAGGCTAGGCTAAAGAAAGGAAATGAGTCAACAAGTCTCTCCAGCGGATAGGAGGATAATAAATAGCTTCCCTCACGGAGTGAATACTACTTAAAAATTATGACTGGACATCTTCACATGCCAGTCCTACAAAACACAGTAAATGAAAATGTACAATAAAATTCTGGCGGTAATACCATGGTGTAAGGAGCTATCCTCTTATCTTCGGGAGTGATGTAAACAAAACAAAACAAAAATGTACTAGAGGTATTTGGGACACAATATATCTTAGATATACTTATAATGATAGAAAAAATGACCAATTTACTGTAATTAAACAGGGATAGATATCTCTTTGGAATCCTTGTGATTGAACCCAAATATGTATTTCATCATCACAGGCCAGATTTTTAAAGGTATTCAGATGCCTAAAGATGCAAATAAGAAGATTTTTCAAAAGTGCCACGGCACCTAAATACCTTTCAAAATCTGACCCTATGTTCTTGATCCTGCAGTGAAATCCATCTGAGCAGATCTTTTCACTCTGATGGAGCAAAAACCAGACACCTACTATGGAAACACTGTCAATAAGTATGAAAGAATTCAAGGAACTGGAACAACTTACTGCTGGTATTATATTAAAATAAACTATTTAAGAAAAAAAAGATGGATGAAATGTTATGAACTGCTTAAATAAATTATTGACATAACTTGTATGGTAACAGAATGTACCATTACCATAACCAATAGCCACTGTATTACCATACTTGTATATTGGACATCCTCTTTTACTGCGAGAAAATGCTTGTGCTTCTACAATTAACATTATCACCACTATTTTAAACAAAAATAGATAATTTGATATTTTATCCATTCTGTCCTTATATCAACCATGTCTGTGTAAAGGAGTCAACCGTGCTTCAACATTTGGTGTGAAAAAGTTTCAAGTCTTTTCATTGAGCAAACATTGTGACAGCTGCCTAGTCACGCTGAGGAGTGGGAGTGGAATGAGGTTTAACATTTTTAGGTTACACAAGGTTCATATTGGAATTTCAGCCTCTGATGTTTACCACTGAATTCAAATCTGGGCCTTTCCCCTTATTTGTGTTCACTACATTCCAGGTGATTTTATGGGCATAGCTAGAATTCTTTCCTCCATGATAATTGACATCATAAATGGAGAACAACTGACATAAATTACCATCATGTGAATCAAAAATGTTAAATTATCCCTTCATAAGCTATAAAATTATCAAGATAAATACAGGAAGAGAAAATCTCTATAACTTGTGTAAATTCTCCAAGAATCAATAGAACATATATAAGATTTAACCTTATAGATCACTGTGATAAAAAATAAAACTTCTGCTTTTTTAGCTTATCATTTCTTGTTGCAGTTTAAGTTGTGCCAAATATTGGTCTCATTAACACTGCAGCATTACAGCCTGGCAAGGCTAATTTGGTGCTGTCTCCAAAACAACAGCTTTGTTCCTAAGTATTGGGAGGATTTTTATGAAATATTCCATGGCTGCTAATACAAAGCTTAACATAGCAGTGAGAATTTCTCATACCAGGATGAGAATTACTGTCTTCAGATACATTTTTTTTTAAAATCTAAACATTGCAACTGGCTTTGAAAAAAAAACACAACAACTCCCCAGAAACCCTGTGTGATTTCAGCTTGACTCAAATTTGAGAAAAATGGGCTCAAAAACATGGAAAAAAAAATCAGAGAAGCTGATTGATATGTTTTGATATATAGCATTTGTGAATATATAATAAGTGGTGCATTATTATAATCGGTCAAGAACTGTAATTCAACTTAATAAAAAGCTTTTATTCTATTCAACGACTTGTATGACTCTTAATAACTCTTGCCTATATGTTGTTGCACATTTGATTTATAGTGCGATAGGCATGTAATCAGTCATTCTTATACAATGATCTAGCAGACACTTACAAAATAGTCCTTTCAAAATGTCCTGATGTGAATGTCCTTATCTAATATACTAATTCAGTTTCTCTGCAGAGCTGCACTATTATCACAATATGAGATAATATATTGGAAGAGGGTAGATGAATCCTTGATATTCAGGAGGAACTTTCTAAAGGCTGAGTGCATACAGTGGGGTGGTGGGGAAGTGGTGCAGTATTATATTCTTTATTGTCTCAAAAGCATTTGGAAGCAGGATGAATACTATCTGCACATGCTTAGATATGACAGTGATGATGACTGGATATGTACTGACAGATAGAAATGTGCCTATAAGAGAATAACAAGTTGAATATTTTAGGCCTAAAGAATAAAAAGAGAAACGTATGTGTTTTACAAGCAGAATTTTAAAAACATAAAAGAACCTCACAATAGAATAATTACAGGTGCAGGACTGATTCTTATTTACCAGACTGGCAGTGAAAAGGGAATGCCACATGTAATTTACATAATCTTTAACACTATGTCATGCTACCAGTGTATAAATAAGAATCAGATTCTCAAATACGACTTTCTCAAGAGCTTGGTGCAGGGCAGTGTATTGCTGTTCTTCCCCAGGACCAGCCCAGGAAACAGTTTGTGACTCAGAGAGCCCCATATGTGCCATCCAGTCTCTCTCTGCATCATCTTTCAATGCACTGACACCACTGTGCTACCCTGTCCATTGGAGGATGAAGCCAAAACCCGAATCACTGCCCACACACCTGCATGGGAGGGGCATAGCGTCTCCAAGAAGGCTGGACTCCACCACCACTCCCCTCACTCCCCCGCCCCTCCCCCCGCTAAAGTACAGCTACCTGCAGTTAGGTAGCTGGTAAAGGGAAGGTTAGCTGATGTAGAGGCTCATAAGTGGGCTAGAATATGGTCCTATATTAGTAGAAAATAATTCAGAATTAGCCAATGTTTGGGTCAACTTCAATTAATAGTAGACTTCAGGAGAAACACCATCACTATAATTTGCAAAATTGGGTGCCTAAAGTTAAATAAGTGCACTTATTTTCTGATCCTCTAATGTAGGTGCCTAAATACAAGGTTAGGTCTCAGATGTACAGGTGGGGCTATGGAACTGATCAGTTGGAAAAAGAAAAATGATCCGAAGGACACATTGAAACCCTTTTTCTAAAAGTTCTTCATTAAGAATAGTCTGCCACTTAAAACTCTTTCCCTCCACATCTATAACAACATAACAGAAAACTATCATTCCAAGCAGTGTGCTTAGTAGGAATTTGACTAAAGCAATGACATTTGTAATAAAATATATGTCATGAAACAGAAAACAACCCAGAATAAATAATAAAGCTACAAACCTGGGAGACAGCAATAATCTGTCAAGTGATTTCAGCCATTTGAATGTTTAGGCAGAAACAGAAGACTGTGCATAGAAACTAACGTGTAAATGAAAACTTATGAAGAATTGTTGGTACTTCATTTCTGGAGGAGATGAGCATCAGGAGTGTTAACATCTCAGCAGGATATTGTGCTCAGTCCAATTTATCCAGTTGCTTTTAAAATGGCATTAAACATATGCAGGAGACATTGCTCGTTTATACTGGAATACTACTCTATCAAAGGATTCAGATTTTAAGTTGCAGCTGAGCTAATGCATAGCTAAACTTAAAATATATATACATACTTCTGCTGTTTAGTTAAGCAAAAATGAGATTTCCCCTATTCACATTCTTTGTCAATTTATTTCAAACAGCTCATTTAGGATGAATTAAGTATGTTTATGCAAGTAGAGAACATACAACAGAGGAGAAAGTCATTGTAAAAAATACATGCAACAATGTGTATCATTATGCAGATTGCTAAACAAACCCGATTGCAATGAGAAAATCAAAGATAATTCTTCAGTTCTAATTTTGAAATACTGAATGCTAATTCTAATATATTCCATCCTAGCTAGCTAAACCAGGGGAGTAAGGGGCCCATATCAGCCAATCGTGGGTTCTCTGTCTGGCAGTCTCCATTAGCCCTATGGGACTGGGGGTTGCCATCATCATCTATAAGGGCTTACCTTCATTGGACCCAGACTGGCCAGTTGGATTTAGGCAGCCCCCCATTTTAAGGGAAAGAGTGAGGCTAGAACTCCCTATGACTTCTCTTCTCCAAACACCAGTTACCTATGCAATCTGCAGACAACCAAGTAGAAAGCACTAGCTCAAGAGTGACATTCTTTCCTCCACTCCCTGACCCAAAGCTTTCTTCCAGAAGTGTTCTACATGGAAAGGAAAGCCTTTTACTCAATTCATCAGACTACCAAGGTCCCTGCCTTCTTCCCCATGCAAAAGTCGTGCAATGAATGGATAAGCTTTGGTAGAAATTTTAAAGTTGCCATGTATCCTGCATGAAATTATGTAGTAATACATATCCTGTTTAGTCTCACACACAGAGGCAGAAACCAACTGCAGTCACTGAAACACTGAATACAGCCAGGCTAAGTTGCCATGATATGGTGCCATCTTGGTTGACACCAAGAACTGAACTGAGGACTAAAAGCATGAGTCTCTATAGCATGAGCTAAAGACTACACTATCTTGCAGAGAGCTGTAACAGATTCAAATGGGCTCTAGTCAGGCAGAGATGGGGACATAACACATTGACCAGTTACATCATCAGTATTGTAGTAGTTCAATAAATAAGATATCCTAAACCTTGCCTCACATAAGAGTAAATTCAGTAATAACAGAACACTAAATACCTCCAGAGAGGTCACCTCTGTAAAGGTCAATAACTTCTTGCACTGGGCACCTCAGCAACACCCTCACATGCGCTGCCACATCTCCATCTGGGTGGCGATTACCATTAGTAAGTACAGGCACTCAAAAATTCCCTTCCTCACTTAAGCTACAGAAAATGAATCAGGTGGAAGAACACTTGCGTAATTCTTGTATAATTCCCCTAGAGGGGAAATTCTCGATGTCAGGATAATGTGTATGCAGAGGAGCCAGTGATCCCACCAAATATCAATTCCCACACAATTTTTCTTCTGACTAACTCAGACTATAGGTCAGCTATATCATGGTAGTTTTTACATTCCTGTATGTTCTTGCTGCAGTTAATTATATTCTTATTCCTGACTGTTCCAGGGCAACAAATTTCAGCAGCTAGCGCCACAGACTCTGGAGCTTCTCAAGCAACTTGACACTTTTAGTGGACAAGATTTGCAGAATTCATGCAATTCTAGGCATACATGGAACAGTTTCTTGTGTTTTTTTTGAAAATGAACAGAACCTATTCTCACATGACTGCAGCACAACTGGCAGAGAGTGGGCGTACACCAACTAGAACTTGTCAGGAATTTTTTGACAAAACATTTTTTCATCAGAAAATGGCAATTAATTGAAACCAAAATTTCTTATGGGAACATACTAGGTTCTACAAAAAATTTAGTCAATAAGTGATTCTCAGGCCCAGCACTCTCTAATCAAAAACAGATAGAACATATAAGAGAGAGACCAAAGTAGCCAATAACCCAGTGGATTTGGATTTGGGAGACCCAGTTTCAAGTCTCTATACCAAAACATAATTATTTATACAAAGTGAAACAGCTCCAATAGGAAAGATTAAGTGAGACTTTCCCCAGTGATACATTTTCAACAGAAAAGAGTACCACAGACATGCCCTGGAATACCCAATAGCCTGGAAATTAGGGAACACATCTGAGATACGGGAGACTGAAATCAAGTACCCAGTTTGAATCAGGGATTTGAACCTGGGTCTCACAGTTCTCAGTTAAAGTGCTATGATCACTAAGCTATTGGCTATTCATGAGAGAACAGTAGCTATTTTTTTTTGTAAAATATGTCAGGATGAAATCAAGATATTTTGATGAAGAACAAGAAAAAAATTGAAATCTCAAAAATTTTAATGGGATGGAAAAATCATTTCCTACCGTACTCTAATGGTGACATGAATTGTAAATCCCCTGGAGATTGTCTTATGTTGACTGACTCCTCATCAGGTCACTTTTATAGCCTCTTTATGCCACCAACATGGGGGTCAGGGTCTGGCCCAAATATTTCAGAGAAAATAATGGATATGAAACAAAGGTAAGTGGGAACTACAATGCTTTGGTCTGATTTATGTACTTTGTTGCTGACCATATCCCACTATACAAGCCCAAAGAAAGGCAGGTTGAAAGCAGCTAGCCAGGAATGGTTAGCAGAAATCATCCATGAATTTTGTAAAACTAATAAGGCATTTGAGGAAAGGCAAGGAATTTCCTAGGAACAACAGCAGCAAAAAGTTATGTGAACAGTTTACAAATGTCAACAACTAGAAAGAAGTGGGATGTAGGAGAGGGGTGGAAAAAGAGAGAAGGAGTGATGTTTTGAAGGACAGACTATATTGTTTATATGGTCAGAAAGAACCAGCTTAAATCATATTGAAGATTTCTTATTATCTAATATTTTTTTCTTGCTGTAAACCAGAGGGGATCTCACACAGAACATTTTCATACACACTAGCAAAGTGATTTTTATCTTTAAATGTAAAGCTTTTCTGCATACTTTTTCTGTTGAAGCTTCATAGAATCATAGAAAATTAGGGTTGGAAGAGACCTCAGGGGGCCATCTAGTCCAACCCATTGCTCAAAGCAAGACCAAGCCCTACTAAATCATCCCAGCCAGAGTTTTGTCAAATAAATATACTTCATTCTGTTTAATCTAGATTGAATCAGATAATTCTAGTTGATAACAAACGGACTTAAACCACTATGGAGGAGGGTATTTAAGACTGTTCTTCATTCCACAAGGTCATAGAGGGGGAAAAAAGAGTTAATAGTTTAGCAAGGAGGAACTATTTATTAGAAAGGACCAGCCCCAAATTAGTTGTTCTGGCACATCTTAAAACTGGCAAAGACTAAGACACATGAGAAATGAACCCTTTATAATAACCAATCCAAGGGGAACAGCTGAATGAAATCAAAGGTGAGAAGCAGCATGGTCTGGTGCAAGATTGTCAAACTCATTTGGCACAGAAGAACAAATTCCATGTTCAATTATGGTCCATAGGACAGGGTGTAATTTAGGACTTTATACTCCCCTCAATCCACAGTGATCTCCCACTGAAGTCATTCAAAGACAAAACCACATACAAAAAAAAGTAAAACCAAAGGGTAATACACCTCAGGTGTACCTGCAATATGGCTCAAAGCTAGTGAGAAAAAAGGACCTTCCAAGTCCGAACATTAGTGTAACATGTGGAGTTTTTCCTCAACCTGTTAAGCACAGATAGATGCTATCATAAGCATTCCCAATTCTGGACCTTAGCATCCAGAAATCTGGGTGCCTGCATGAACCCCTCTAAGCTTAATTACCATCTCAGATTTGATCTCTCTGCCACCATCCAAAAATTCCAGGGTTTTGGCTCCCTCTGGTCTCCCCAAAACCTTCCCTGGAGAGACCCCAAGACTCAGAGACTCTGAGTCTCACAACAAAGGGAAATAACCCACTTCCCTTCCCCTCTCTCTCCCACCCAGACTTTCCTCTCTGGGCTAACCTGAGAGTACTGATGCAATCTCTTTACATCACAATACCAAGAAGCATGTCTCCTCTATTCCACAAAGA
>NC_133774.1:55690753-55928805 GCF_003597395.2 Chelonoidis abingdonii | reverse complement strand
AAAAATTCCCTCCCTGACTTTGAAAAATCCAGTTTCCTGATTGGTCCTCTGGTCAGGTGTTTGGTTCCCTTTGTTAACCCTTTACAGGTAAAAGAAACATTAACCCTTAGCTATCTGTTTATGACAGATGCAAACCTAACTATTTGTTATATATCCAATAAGACAGTAAGTCATAGGAATTAATTCTGGCATATTTGCATTCATGAGCTTTCTTTAGGCAGTGCATCAGGACTGGAATTTAGCACATTCTAAGTGCCCTGCTGAATTGGGGTCCTAATGCATTATCAGGGTCCATTGTCCATGATATATGTACATAGGAGCATGTACATTTATTTAAAAAATTACTCTGCCCACACAATTCTCTTCCTGGGGAGACAGTGAGACAATAAACCACATGTGACTGATGCTAGTCACATCAATACTGAAAAGTACTCAGAAGTTCTGATGATGATGAAGTATAAGAACCTATAAAGAATAGATGTTTTCAGAAACTGCAGTATATGATATCACCTATACCCATCTAGTTTCTGAATAAATATAAATATACACTTGTTGGCTTAACTGAAATAAATTAATAGTTGCAGTCCAGTTCCAGCAGAGAATTATCCACACCATCAAGTCATCAATGCATTTGACATTAATTAGCACTCTTATCTCAGCAGAGAAGGCAAGGATTGAATACAAATGGAAAAAGAGATTGAACTGCCCTCTCATTACTAGAGATTGTGACCTCAGTGACAACCATCAAAAGGCTCACTATTGTGTAACAGGAACTCCTAACAGGCCTGACAAACTCACTCCACCTAGCATACCGTTTTCATGGTATTTAGCCATAATGAATGTCATGTGAGGTCTGTAATAAAAGCTTATATCCTACATCTTACAACGATTATGAGGATCGGTATATATAGATGATATTTAAGGAGTTGTGTATATGTACTGAAAATATGTTTTAAAGAAACAAACAGAAAAAGTGGTTTTGTCCAGACAGGTAAAATGTGTATGTCTGTTGACATGTAAATTAAGCCTTGTAAGCCAACACAATGGAAGCCCTATTTACATTCTGAGTCAACAGGAAACATGCACATTGGAGAGTGAACCACATGGGGTTGCCCAATCATAGGATATCAGGATTGGAAGGGATCTCAGGAGGTCATCCAGTCCAACTCCCTGTTCAAAGCAGGACCCATCCCCAGACAGATTTGCCTCAGATTCCTAAATGGCCCCCTCAAGGACTGAACTCACAACCCTGGGTTTAGCAGGCCAATGCTCTAGAAAGTATGACATTTTTAAATGTAACCTCTCTGTTCCCATTATTCCCACTCACTAGCTCTTAAATCTTAACCTTTGATAATAAAATTATGAGGATTTTTTTGTGTAAAAAAAACAAAAAACAAACAAACAAACTGGAGTGCACCTACTATTAACCTACAAGACAAATGTAAGGGCTGATATTGTCCAGAGGAGATTATTTGGGTGGCTAACAGACAGGAGGTGTCAGGGAACTGATACCCACTTATGCACAAACAAATCTCTCACTGGAGGCAGGGGGGTAACAAGATGACACAGTCTTGGGTACTCCGAGGAAGTGTCACAGTGATCCCTCCAGAATATGGATGGAGGCATATTTACAGTGTACCTTGCACTAATATTGTACTGTTCTTACATATCTGATGTATAAAAGGAGTCCTTCATTCTCCAGGGCTTTCAATCTACACGTTTCACAACCATGAAATTTACTGAAATTTAAATTTTAAAAGCTAAGGTCTTCACTAATACAGACACTTTTTAGAAGATGTAAGGTGGAATAAACCAAACTGCAGTCTTCCATCTCTAGTCTAATTAAACAGCAAAGTTTAAGGTAAGTGAAATAATATTTTTATTCCATTGGAAATTGTAACCTTTCCCTTTTCAGGCTTGCATATCAATTGTTCACTTACTTGAATTCCATCTCAAGTTTGCAAGTCCTGTGTCACCAACCAGTTAGTAGCATTCTGCAGCGTTAGGAGGGGAAGCATGATAACTTATATAAAGTCTTGGGTAAAATATGTAGAAGTCAAACTGTTACAGTCTGTCATTTCCTTATGAAGCTCAAATGTATTAAATAAGACCAATTATTTTGGAATTACTCAGTGTTCCCATAGTACTATTCTGAATGTTAATTGGGCTGCTATATGCATACAGTAATTGACTCAAAAAAGAAATATTTCTATATTACACATGTATAATCAGCATTTGTTTACTTTAGATGCATGATAGCTAGAGGAAAGCATAGGCAATATTCATTCTATGGGCATTTCAGACATTTTTTAAGTAATATAATCCCCAGAGCATTCTTTATGAGAAGGCTTTCTTCAGATTCATTAAACTTGTACAGTTATTTGAAGCAAACGTAGAGGAATGGCTAAATTTATAAAGTCATCTTCATTATGGTCATCTAGATTAGGCTCTGAACAGGAAGCAATTGATTTGATTGACTGATGTTCACTTTCTCTTCATTAAACTCATGTTTTTGTTAATATAGATCTTATGGTTTTGGGATGGCTTAACAAACTCATTTTGCACTGAGTTCATTTGCATTTGGGAATACCCACTCTTATCTCCTCAGTGCTCTAATCTGCTATTTGAGTATACTAAGTCCTCATACAACTCTAATTTTAAACACATCAAAGCAAAGTATTTCCTGCTTGTAAAAGCCAGATTTAAATTACAGGTCATATTTTTTTTACAATCTTGATATTACATATTGATTAGGGGTCTGATCCTGGAAGAAAAAAAAAACAAGGAGTCCTTACTCATGTGAATAATGCAGGATCCCTATTATATCACCTAGTTATTCTTTCATTCTTTATTCTCCAACTTCATCCACCATTCTTTCAGGTACTGAGAAAGTGGATCTAAAAGTGTTTTATGAAATTATAATAGAATAGTTGTTGGACAAAATAATGAAAAAGCTAAACAGGAGACAATTTGCCCTACACCTGCTATTTTCATAATGAAAGTTTAATATTATTGCTGAGAAAAACAGAAGGTTTAAAGGAACTCAGTCAATTCTCTTTTATAGTTTAAATTTACCCTATGTTCTTTGTACACATGTTTAGTTTGCCCGTAATAATTAGAGGGAATGCAATAGTTTCGTCCTGTCTGTTTTCCTCAGGCAAACTACCTCCTATCTGCCAGAGATATGGAAACACAAATGAGCAATATAAATACGCTTGAAAATCATATATTTTTAAGGTAGCTTTTAAAGAGCTCGATTTATGAGACTATGAAACAAACTGGAAGGCAGCCTAGGAGACACAAATCCAGAAGGGTCAAACAGTCTCTCGGTAGTTTCACAGGAGACAAAAGAACAATATGAGTAGCAGAAATCACAGACGTGTGTTCTGCAGAGACAATAGTAGAAAATTCAATTTTGCATTTGTGAAGAGTTCATAAATTTCGAAATAGGAAGCCAACACAGTTTGAGAGCTGGCTTTTTTGGTTGGTTGGTTGATTTCCCCTACAAAACCTGAAGAGGCTAGACAAATCATGAATGTTCTTTCTGTATCCTGACATGAACTTTTTGCCCTATGGGCATTATTGAAAATCGTCTGCCAATGACATAACTGCCTTTTTCATTATGATAGGTTCATTTTAATTTCAGATTTAGGGGAAATACGCACACAAAGCTAGTCAGAGATGACAGTACTTTTCTAACCAGTCTTACATATGTCCCGTTTTCATGCAATTTAGGTAACAAAACTTGCCCATTAACATGTACAGAAATGTAGCCACCTATATTTTTACTGTGGATACATATGAGGTAACAATGGTATTTTATTTTAATGTATAGACTGCATCTGTATTTACTAAACAAAGCATTTAAAGAAAATCACCAACTGATAATAGCTATAGAGCAGTACTGGGCAACCTGCGGGCCGCATGTAGCCCATCAGGGTACTCCAATTGCAAGCTGCAAGACATTTTGCTGACATTGACCATCTGCAGTCATGGCTCTCCCGCAGCTCCCAGTGGCTGCGGTTCGCTGTTCCCAGCCAATGGAAGCTGCGGGAAGTGGCGGCCAACACATCCTGCGGCCCACCACTTCCTGCAGTTCCCACTGACTAGGAACTGCAAACCATGGCCACTGAGAGCTGCACAGGGCCATGCCTGCAGACGGTCAACATCAGTAAAATGTCTCGTGGCCTGCAATCAGATTACCCTGATGAGCTGCAGGTTGCCCACCACTATTATAGAGGATCATTTATGATTGCCAATCTATATTTAAATTACATGATTTGTAACCATTAAGCTATGCACATAGCTGTCTAATTTATGTAAATACATTCTTGATGCTGTTACTTGCACCTTCCTTCTCCTCCGTGTACCTCTTGCTGTTTGTTAGACTTTGTACATCAGTGTTAAACACAGAATATAACATGACCACCTAATACTGCTCCAGATATGTTATCCTGGGTCTTAATCAGCATCAGCAGGACTTTTTTCAGTCAGGTTGTGCTAACTTGAATGAGCAACCATGACTGAAAAACACACCCTTTTGCTCATCAAGTCAGAGCTTTAGCAGCAACTGCTCTAGCTGATTTTCTTTGGGCCTGATTCTCATTTACATTAAACTCATCTTAAATTACACCACTCTGGCAGAGTGGAAAAAGGCATGAAGTGAGCATAAATATATATAAAGGGGCCTTAGAGATAATGAGAATCAGACATTTTACGAAGGAAGCTGGATGGATCTGTTTCTAGAAAATGTAAATTAAGCCTGGGGGATCCCATGGTCTGCATTACTGTCTCATTCAGTTTAAAAGTAATATTTTTTAATTTATTCAAGCTCAACAAACTCATTTGAGGATGTGAAAGTCAAGCTGTGGTCTCTCTAGCTGGTCAAAGATTCTATGACCGGACATTAGTAAATAATTCTGGGTTTTATGAAAGAGGGGAGTACATAGCTCACTTTCCAAGAGCTGTGTTGACTGGGAGGAAAAAAAAGATAATGAAGACATATTTTGAACAATAAAGTAAACAGAGGTGATGGGGGGACATACAGGGTACTGAGATCACAGGTGACATTTTATATCATCACATTTCTAGCCATAGCACCATAGTTAAATATGTCTAAAGCTACTACGTGAGATCTAAATGCAGAACCTATGTGTTCGAACTAGAGCTGGTCAGGAATTTTCTGAAGAAAAACATTTTTACATCAGAAAATGTCAGTTTATCAAAATCAAAACCACTCCTCAAAAAGGGTCAATTTAGATGAATGTCTCAGTTCAGCAAGTTTAAAATAACTATTTATTCTGCTGGTACTTTGTGTGGTAGCTGTGCATGCAAATAGTTACGTGCAACCAGAAAATCGTTACAAAACGCATCTGGAATGATTTATTCTGCAGTGATTCAATAATGCATTCACTCGGCACAGATGCAAGACACAGTACTGGACATATTTCAAATTGGAAAGATTGAAGTGAAACAATCAACTTCATTTTCTTTTTTTAAAGTTGACTAATTTTTAAAAAAATCCATATCTGATAGAGAAACTCTAAATGATAAATATTCTTTAAAATCTCTTTATCATTATTTTAAAAGTTTTCTGTTCTCCTGCTAAATCTTCAATGGCCTTTTGAGCAAGGAGGAACCAACTGACTATAAAGGGAAACAGTGAATCTAATTGTCATGCTTACAGAGCTAGCATGTCTAATTTCTGGTCTTAGTGAGTACACCTCCTCAGATGTTAGGCTCATGCCTTTACCTATCCTTGTGTGAAATTCTCCTATTCTTAGACTGGGCCTTGGGCTACATAACCCTGTATATTCACCATTCTTACCCTGCAGGTCTGAGAGAGTGCTGGCACCTGCAGTTCTCTTAGGGGTCTGTGGCAGCAATATCGCAATCAGACAGCCTTCTTAAAATACAAGTATTGTTAATTTTGCATAAGGAAGAAAGCATTAGACAAGAAAGAGGATTTTAAAACAACAGTTTATATACATATATATCTTACTGAAAAAGTCTTGCCACCCCAGTGGTAACCAATACAGCCTATCTTCTTCAGACACCCAATCAATGTCCTATCTCTCAGTCTGGTACTCCTGAATAACTACCGAACTCTCTCTCTCGAGAGGGGAAAAAATCTCTTTAAAATCCTGCTACAGTTCTTTTGTCTTTCTGTGTTTGTGGGTCTTAACCCTTCTAATCAAAACCAGTTCTGTAGGTTGGCTGAGAAGTGTTTATCTTCAAAGTGAACAGTTTGGGCAACCCATAAGCGTATGCAAAAGGGTGGCCATCTTGAGCCATTCTTTTCCTTCCTGCTTGTTGTGACAGATATGGTAATTTCCTGCAATGTCCTTGGGAGATCTTGCTTAATTAAGTTTAAGTGTTGCTTGGATCCACTGTATTAAATTAATGGTTTAAGTATTATTGTGGGCTGGGATCATGTGTAACTTCTCAAGGTGGGATATATGACAGATGAGAGACCTGGGGCTTCAGAAGACTAGACAAGAATGCAAGACAAGAATGGACTTGTTGAACAAGTGTTTGAGACACCCTGGCACCCTAATATTCACCACTGTCATATAATTAGGATATGTTTTGTACAAAGTATGCTTTGTGAGGTATCATACTAAAAGTCTTGATCTGTTAGGCATTAATATCTCATTGGATTGTATGCGCTGTTGTATTACATTAAATTATAAAGATTGGCTATGTACGTGTTACTGAAACATGTTGTGAGGTTGAGAAGACTCACAAGCAGCCTTTCAGGTAGAACAGTAAAAAGGCTAAACAATGTTAATGGCTTATTGAGGAAATGCATATAAGCACAAGGATTACCCCAGGAACTGTGTATTGTAGAAAACTCAGAGATAGCACTACACAATGGGAACTGTTTCACCCTGGTCACAACAAAAGAGCTTTCCAGCAAGTGGGAAGAAGATATAAAAGGGGGGAAATGACATTTTAGGGGGATCTCATTCTCCCTACAACAATATACCTGGAAACACCTGAGGAATAAAGACTGAACAAGTAGGAAGCGATGGTCCCAGGCTAAAAGGGATTTCTAGCCTGTGTATGAAAACCTGGGAAACCCAAACTGCAAAACCAAGGAAGCTTGTGCCAGCCTGCTTATCACTCAGGGTAATAATTTGTTAATTAATATTGTATATATTTAGTATGTTAAGTTCAGTTTGTGGTTTGGTTTCTTTACTACGTAATATGCTTTGATCTATTTGCTATCACTTATAATCAATCATAAAATCATTTATAATCATTTTAAATCTATCTTTTTGTAGTTAATAAACTTATTTTATGTTTTACTCCAAATCAGTATGCACTTGACTAAGATGTCTGGGAAAAATCTCAGCTTTGTTACCACAAGTGTGCATGGTCCTCTTCATATTGAGGGAGAGGTGGACCAGATGTTAAACTCATATACCGGCCAGATTTGACCAGGGCAGGATGGTACTGCTCTGGGTTCCTAGGCTGGGATGCTGGTGGTGAGACGGCTGGATGTGTCCCTAACTGTGTGAATGTGATGAAAGTACAAGCTTGAAGGGCTTTGCAACTTGTCATAACAGCACAGTATGAGAGGGAGGCCAGGCTGGTGGGTCAGAAGGCTCAGTGGTACCCCAGTTCCAGGTGGCACCCCAGGGGGAACTCAGAGTGTTAAGCTGATTTCTTGTGAAATATCTATGGAGAGGCAAATGCAAATTCTCCACCTCTAGTTATTCAAAAACTCAACCTTTTGCGTAACACCTTGAGGAGTTGACCATTATCTGTTGATTGCCTGTTACATGAGACCAAGATGAAAGGCTCTAGCTATATAAAGGGAAGACTGAATAGTCATGGTTCTCAGTCTGAGACAGTTATGAACTGTACCCATAGGATCAACCCAGTTGTGGGTTTTGAAGGATTGACGCCTACTAGAGCCCAAGCTTGGAGCTGGGGTGACTTCTGCTAAGCTTTTAAGGATGTGCTGGTTTATAAAGCTCTGTATGGTAACTTATACATATGGACCATTATACTGTTCATAACCTCTGGAGAGAAAGCAAAGCACAGAAGCTGCCCTGTTTAGGTAGTCTGGCTTGCTGGGAATATTATAATGTAGGCAGTAAGCTATGCAGCATCAAAAGACTCCAGTCAAGAAGAAGAGACTTGGGTCTCTAAACAAGACAATTGATGGTTAGGAAGCTAGGAGCTTAGAGGGGGTGCCCTTAAGGTCCCAGAGAGCAAATATAGGTGCAGTTGCCCTGAACTGTGACATTCCTCCCCACCCCCCACCCCCAAAGCCCCTTCTTAAGCTAAATCAATATATTCAGACAGGAACCATCCCAATAACCAAGTCAACATACAGTATTCATAAATTTATAGAGCAGCTCCAAATTCAACAAATTATGCATGAAGTACAGTCAGAATGTGAAAAGTAAACAAAATGGGAGCAGGTGGGAAGAGAGAGACAAATTTTTTTTCCACTGAACTATAATCAATTTTAGCATAGGTATTCATTGTAACCATAAAAAGGTAAAATCCCTATAAAAATGAGATTTTCAAGTGTCCCTTTAATACATAAAATATTACAAGTACTACAAGAAAGAATACAGAGTTATTTAATCTGAATAATCCCAAGTGGCAAGTCTATTATCAAGATGAATGTCAGAACCTATACCCATCCTTTAGTACTACCTCATGTGCACAAATGTACATTTCTCTTCTGTATTTGAATACCATGGAATTTATACCATGGGCTTAAGAATAGTAGGAATACACTGCTTATATTTAAAGTCCAGAGTCAGGAAACTTTGTACAAATATAGCAGCATGTTTGCATATGTTGGGTATTCTTTTCTCTGACTCTTGTGCAATGGAACATCTGTTTCATTTTCTAAAGCAGTAAAAAGTCTTGAACTCATAATAGAATCCACACTAAGTTTTATGGATCCTATTAGTTCAGTAGTTCTCTTTTCCATATTTTGTATTTGAGGAACGTCTTTCACATCCATCAGTACACATCCAACATTAGGCAGGTAGCTGAAATTCTTATTCATAGTTACTTCAGGAACTGATTTTTGCAACTCTCTCAATAATATTTTTTTCCCCCTGAAAACTATTTTTACTATGTAATAGCTCCTTTCCTGATTCTCAGGTCTCTTTCCAGTATAAAGTAGCAACATAATACTCTTGTTTCAACCAAACTTCATAGGCTTCCTCCATCAAAAAGGCCAGGCATGTTAAAAATTTTAATTTTAGTATGTTTCAGCTTGGTTTCACTCATCCCTCTAAGCTCCTGGAGGTGGACCTTTTCACTGACTGCTTTCTACCAATAAGCACCTCTTGAGTCCCACTCCCTTTTGAACTGTAGGCATACTAGCATCACTGAAGAGCTTTCTACAATTATACAACTGTTCTCTACAAGTGTAATTCCATCATACTGTAATTTTGGAACGTGTGTAGGTGTCCAATATTAGAAATAGTGATGAGAAAAGGGCAACGAATGTTTCTGCACAAAATAGGTTTAGTTTTTTGTTTTTGTCTGTTTGTTTTAGAAGAAGGTGCTTTCATATTTCAGATGGGTAACAAAGAAAAGAATAATCTTTCTGCCTAGGTAATTCAACTACAGTATCTTATCTCTAATCTTATTGGAAATTTCTCTACCCCTACGATCCCAGTAATTCACTTATCTCCATGTCCAACATGGCATCTGTGGACATTTCCACTACGACAATATGAGCCTAAATGGTAGACATCTCTTCTATGTACAAGTGATAGGATTTACATGTGCAAAAGCTCTTTGGACAAATGAATTTTTCATATTAGAACTCTATCCCTTGCACATGAAAATAAGAGATTCTTTGCAAACAGGAAAAATGCATGAATAAGTCAGTGTACACACAAGTAAAGGTCATTTCTGATTTACCAGGCTCTACATTAGCATGGACCAAAACTTGATTAGGAATTGGCCAAATGTCAGCAAAATACAAATAGTCTACCAAGTACCTAATATCAAGCTGAATAATTAGGACATACCAGTGTCCCCTTCAGTCAGAGCTCTGTTATTGTTTCTCCTTTTTACTTTATGGCCTGTGGTGAAGATCCCATGAGTATGTAGGTTTATTATGCATTTCCAGACATCTCTCTCTTCAGTTCACTATTTCATGTTCGTCTCTATCACTTTTGGCTCCCCTTTCAACTCCCTCCCTCCATGGGACTCACATGTCTACGAAGGTGTGTGCTAAAGAACCCTGCCACACTGCAACTACGAGATCTTTCATGGTTTCTAGGAAAGCGATTGTTCTCATTCATCAGTCTTTAAAATGATTGTTTTGCTGCTATCAACAAACTTTACTTCAGAGTAGCATCTCTGACTGATGACTGATTACTATTGCTTTCTAGGGGACGAGCAAGAAATCTGTTAGAAAGACCATTTAAAATTGTCTAACCTTCCCAGAGTTCATTAGACCACTTTAATTTGTGGAAACAAGAAAATTGTGTTTTATTTTGGCACAGATTTAGTGGCCATAAAGTCTACATGAAAATAAGAATAAGAAGCTTTAATTATGATTGATTGTTTACATTTCTGTAAACAAAACTGCTTTTTTTTTTTTCCACAGTGGGTGAAAGTGGCAATAAAAAGGACTTTCTACAATGGGGAAAAGTAATATCTAATATGATATGTGTAATGAAGTTGGCTAATATTTGGTATTTGTTAAATTGCTACTGTCATACTAGAATAAAAGATCAGATGTAAATTATGTGACTATCAGTGCTTTCCTTCCCCTATTCAGCTTCAGGAGGAGCTTTAGAGTGAACTCCATTTACAGTTATTTGATATTTGGCTGACTACTGAATATTAGACATTCAGTATATTTTTACAATACAATCATGGACTTATTCCTTTTAACAACTTTAAAACTACATTACAATCCATCTCTTTTTACTTGTTGATACAGTAATAGAAAACCTGCCTTGTATAAGAAACCTTGTGTGATGTTTTAAGAATTCTGATTATTGTAAAGCAGTCAGCACTGCACACAGAAGTAGTACTGTTGTGTTGATGAAGAAGTAAGTTACATATCCTCTCTGAAATCTACATCTTCCCTTTCCCCAAACCATGCGCACACAAGGAGGAAAAGTCAGATCAGAGACTGAAGTACAACAAATGTTAGAAGGTGGACACAAAACCCTGTAAATCATTTGATAAAATAATATCCCTAATCCTGCAAAAAATATGTAAGTCTTAAACTTTACTCACATAAGTCATGTGAGTATGACATCAGTACAATAAAGTAAGGCCTATGCTTTGCTTCTGGATGAGAGTTGCCTAGGAGAACACTTTTTTTTTAATTCAAATGCATGTTATTCAAAATTATTTACTAGATTTCTGTAAATCTTTCTTTATCTGCATTACATTAATAATTCATTGTACTCACTGACTGTCAAAAATTCCATCTGTCATAATTAGATACCCAGGTCAGATGATGCATGTGTGTTCCGTGAGTGGATGACAAACACAGCTGAATGGGTGTGAACAGAGGATGTATGTGGAACACTCATACTCAGTTTCTTCCGGCTGACATTATCACTTCCCCACGGTGTGATTGCACTGCTTCCAGCCCCCAACCCTTGCTAGCAAGGTGTGCGTTTGCTGCTGCTCTTTCCTGCTGTTCTGAAAGGTAGACAGGCCTAAATCTTCTTTGTTCTCTACCTAGAGCAATACTTTATACCAGTGCAAAGCCTATATCATTTTAATTTGATAAAATTTTACATCCACTTTGCACTAGTGTAAATGACTATACAAGGTGCAGGGCAAATGAAAAAATCAGGACCAAGTGACTGTCTATTTTTAAAGGAGTATATGGAAAATGAATAAAACAAGAATGTAGTTATGTTGTGTTATTGCTAGTAGCGTCAATAGAATTTCTTTAGTTCCACTCAAGACATAATGGAAATTCTATGACTCGTCTACCTATATTTTGTTATGAACGCAACATCTATTTTGTATTGATATGTAACAAGCCATTATCCAGTACAGAATGCTCATGGTCATTTATGCGAAGGAAGCACAACTTTTCACAATGGTTCATCAAAGTCTGAGGTCTGCTAAGCTATTTGTTGAAATCTGTACTCTATCCCAGTGCTATGGTGTAACGAATGACAAATTTGGATGCATAAGCAGGGGATATCAAGGAGGAGGAGTGAAGGAGTATTACCTCTGTATATGGAATCAATAAGACCATAACTGGAATATTGTGTCCAGTTCTGGTGTGCAAAGTTTAAACATAATGTTGAAAAATTGGAAAGGGTCCAAAAAAAAAGTACAAGAATAATTTGAGATCAGGAAAACATGACTTCTAATGAGAGACTCAAGAAGCTCAATTTCTTTCTTTCATCTAACAGAAGGTTCAGAGGTGACTTGATCAAAGTCTAGAAGTACCTCCATGGGGCAAAGATTTCTGATAGTAGATAGCTCTTCAATCTATGTAGAAAGAGGGATGACAAGAACCAGTGGTTGGAAGCTGAAGCTAAACAAATTCAGATGGGAAATAGGAAGCAAATATTTAACAGTAAGCATAATTAAACACTGGAATAATTTACCTGGGGATGTAGAGGATTCTCCATCACCTGAAGTCCATAAATCAACAGATATCTTAGATTTCTTCTGATAAGATATGCTATAGCTCAAAGAAAAGTTATAGTTTGATGTAGCAGTTACTGAGTCAGGTTAATTGGTCTGTGCTATGGTGGAGGTCAGACTATTATCTGTATAACCATAGTGCCTATGAAACAATCACAGTCTAGAAACCCATTGTGCTAGATGCTTTACACACAGAGAACAAAAAGATGGTTCCTGCACCAAAGAGCCTACAATGTAATTACATAACAAGAAACTACAGATGGATACAGACAGATGAGGGAGTCCAAGGAAACAATTTCGGTCAACATCATTGGCAGTGGTCTTAGCACACCAGCAGCCTAATCATTGTCCATTTTTTGTAGATTTACTTAGACTTAGAAACTCCTGGTCTAAGTGGCACATGAGGCAACCCACTTTTTCTACGGTCGAGAAGATATTTGACTCCAACATAAGTTGTCTCATTGATGGCAACATCCTTTTTTCTTGTCCTATCATTCTTTAACCTCCACGACTTCTCTTCCTTCCAGATGGAATCCAATCTAAGATGGACCCTGTGTTTCTGACACAGGGTTTCCTGATGATATGACCAAACTACTAGAACTCTCTCTTTAAATGTATAAATCTAGGGGAAAAAAGAATGTAGCCCGTACTTACAGGATGGGGGACTCTATTCTGAGAAGCAATGAGTTTGAAAACGTTTTGGTGGTCATATGGGATAATCAGTTGAACATGAGCTTCCAGTGCAATGCTGTGGCCAAAAGAATTAATTCTTGGATGCATAAAGAGGGGAATCTTGAGTGGAATTAGAGATGTTATTTCACCTCTGCATTTGGCACTGGTGTGACACTGTTACTGGGACAGTATGTCCAGTTCTGGTGTCCACAATTCAAGAAGGATGATGAAAAATTGGAGAGGTTTCAGAAAAGAGTCACGAGAATGATAAAAGGATTTAGAGAATGAGCTCCTTGAGTTTTTCTATTTAGATTAACAAAGAGAAGATTAAAAGGTAACTTGATTACAGTCTATAAGTACCTACATGGTGAACAAATATTTGATAATGGGTTCTTCAGTCTATCAGAGAAATGTATAACATGATCCAATAAATGGAAGCTGAAACTAGACAAATTCAGACTGGAAATAAGGCATAATTTTTTAACAGTTAAAGTAATAGCCACTGGAATAATTTACCAAGTATCATGGTGTATTCTCCATCATTGGCAATTTTAAAATCACCATTGGACGATTTTCTAAAATACATGCTCTAGGAATTATTGTGGGAAAGGTCTATGGCCTGTGTTACACTGACTACTTTATAAACTGCAGTTTTCATCCTATTCATCCTGTGCAGAAACACTGTTTACGGGTACATATAGAAGTGTCACCAATCTCTAGTTATCACAGATAATCTGGTCTCCGTTTTTAAGAATTGTGCAGGTAATCGCTCTTCTCCAATCTTTAGGACATATCTCAGTTTCCCAAACCATTCCATTCATTCTGCACTTGTAATTCACTGTCAGTTCCTCTCCTGCTTTTAATATTTCAGCATCTATCTTATCATAGCCTGGTGTTTTACCACTCTTCAGTCAGTTTATGACCTTAGTTACTTCTTCAGAGGTGATTACCTGTAGTTATATAAGTAAGTCCACTATTTCTTCACATCTCTCAATGTGTTGCTGTTTCTGACTGTTTGAGTACAGCCTATGCATTCCTATATCTCTCCTTTTCTTTTTCCGCATATTCTTCTTGCAGAATAGTTCTTTTACGGCTGTATCATTCTTGTTGAATTCTTTTCTTTAATTGTTTCCTCTTTTCAGCTCCATATATTTGGTTGGAACCATCAAAATAAAACTGCCATTGTCAGTCTATGCTAGGATGCCATGTCTGCCAATAATGTGTTCCTATACACTATTGTGCATACATACAACTTGAGCATTTAGATTTCTCATGTGGATAATGTCATATTTATGGGTCTTGCCAAGGATCCTTTGTAATCTTTCATAGAAAATCTTTGACCCGTTTGTTGCTATTGTTGGTTCATCAGAGTGAGCAGGTTCCAATCCCATCAGTGTTTTAGTATCTTCCTAGCTCAATAATAAGCCAACACTTTCCTGCTGTTTGTCATCCTCTCTTCCAGAGTATAAAATAATCATGCCTTCCAATGACAATTTTCCTTGTCCAGCCCACTCATCTCACTCCGTGCAAGTTTACTTACGCCCAAGGTTTCCATTTCTCTGATAACTTGTATCAGTCTACCTGTGCTCTAAAGTAATTAAAATTACAACACCCAACTCTTGTCTTAACCTTATCTGTGAAAATACCTCATTTCATTCTCCATCATCATAGCGTCACGTGGATTTGCTGGTTGGCCAATACTTCCTTGTCTTATGCCCTGCTGATCAAAGTTCACCATAGTTTATGACTGTATTTGAAAATCTGTGACAGACTTGTCTCATTTCTGGGTTGTTTCCATAACAAATATTATTGCATGACCTTCCAGTTAGTCTGACTCACAACTTTGTACCAGGAGAATTGGTGGACTACCTTTAGTCCAATGCGTACCCTTCAACCTGTCTGGCTTGGGTGGCCCTACCAGGCATTCTACTCCTGCTAGCATAGCTCTCAGGCCAACAGAGCATGCAAGTCTTCCCACCAGGGTACAGTCCCTGAGGAAATAATTTTTTTGTAGGCTTCATGGCAAAGGAGAATTTTGATGAGGGATTTGAAAGATAAGAAAGTATAGCTGCACATGTTCCTCCCAGGTGTGAGGGGCTCCAGGAAATAAAGTACAAATGTGCTTGTTTGAAAATGTAACAAGTGGACAATGAAAGCTGGCATCATGACCAGTGATGTCAGAGGCATCTGACAGCTCAAGGAGGATAGGGATGGAGGAGATTTTGAGTTTTGGCTAGAAAGACATCATTAGAGACTACGGTGAGAGTGGTTTCAGAAGAGAGCAAAGGACAGACACCAGATTAGAGAGAGTCTAGGATGGAATTGGAGGAGAGGAATTCCAGTCAGCAATTGTAAACAGTATGTTCAATGAGCTTAGAGATGAAAAGGAGAAAGATCAGTAGTGGCATCAAGGGTTAGTTATTTTTCAGATGGGAGAGATAAATGCATGCTAGTATTGTGATAGCAAAAAGCTAGAGTGAGAGGTGAAGTAGAATAAGGGACAGAAGGAGATGGTTGTGGTGAGGTCTCTGAAGCAAGTAGAGGGACTAGAGGAGGAGACCAGGCAAGAAAATTCTCTGTTGGTGGCAGCAATGGAGGAGGAGAGAGTTGTAAGAGGGGAAAGGTCACTTCCTATTTTGACAATTTTTTCTTGGTGAGATTTGGTAAGATCCTTTGGAGAGACAGAAATGCATGCTGCAGGAGGGTAGGGTTTGAGGAGCAGATTAGAGATGGCAAAAAAGTATCAAAGATATGGAATTAAATTTATTTGGAGAAGTAGAGCTGTTTAGCTAGCAAGAGGGCAGAACTGAAGGCAGAGAAAATAAATGTATAGTGGAGGAAGTCAGCCACTAGTGAGATTTCTGCCAAACACACACCACAGAAGGAAAGTAGCAGAGGAAGCAGATGTTAGAAATGAGCCAGGGTGTTGGCAGATCAGACCTTGTGATGATAGTTGAAAATCACATGGTTCTGATCCTAGGTGACCATAAAGATCCATTCTGGCCTTAAAATCTATGAAGATATTAGACCAGGGGTAGGCAACCTATGGCACGTGTGCCAAAGGCGGCACGCGAGCTGATTTTCAGTGGCATTCACACTGCCTGGGTCCTGGCCACCAGTTTGGGGGGCTCTGCATTTTAATTTAATTTTAAATGAAGCTTCTTAAACATTTTAAAACTCTTATTTACTTTACATACAACAATAGTCTACTTATATATTATAGACATAGAAAGAGACTTTCTAAAAATGTTAAAATGTATTACTGGCACACAAAACCTTAAATCAGAGTGAATAAATGAAGACTCGGCACACCACTTCTGAAAGGTTGACAACTCCCATATTAGACTATAGCCTGAAGGAAGAGTAAGTTTGTTTATTTGAATATACAGTTCTCAATTAGGGAGAGAAATAGTGAATATATTTGGTTGCTATTGAAGTCAGCGTTGAAGATTATGTCTAACATTTTTAAGCCCCAGTTCTGCAACTGGATCTTTGTAGGTAGCCCATTGGGCCTACACAAAGCCTAATTGAAGTCAAGGAGATCTATTTGCATAGTTAGGTTTACCCTGTTGTGATTTTCTCTACATGTTCCTTATCTTCTAGTTCTAGAAGCTAAAAACAGAGGTAATACTTTGCATTTACTTGCTTGGTCAAGTTTTTTTGTTATGTTTTGGGGGTTGATACTACTAGGGAATCCCTTGTATTTTTCACTGATGATTATCTCTTTATGATCCTCTCAGATTTGTTCTGGAAGATGTGAGTAGAACTAAGAATTACATAGTTTTTGTTTTTTCAAAAAGGTAGCACACTCAAAGCTTATCTTTCAAATGCATTTTCTTATTATCAAGCCTGTTTGCTTCAGCCGAAAAGTTTGCTTGAATTCATGTTTAAATTTTGTTGCATCTGTGAAACAATACCTAGGCATGAAAATTTAAAAAACTTCATGGGGTAAAGTTTGGAATACCTAGCTCATTTAAAGCTATAGGATTGTTGCAGATTCTTACAAAAGTGCAATTATAATAGAAGGAGACTGCATGAGACATCACAAACAAACAAAAATGTTAGGCTATATTGCTATGGAGAATTTGAGAGGTGCTTAAATATTTTAGCAGCTTCGAAACACTTTAAAGTCTTTTGCTTCTATTCTGTGATGGAATTGAGCCCTTATTTTTGCTTTGCCATTATTATTCTGTTAAAAGAAAAAATATATATATAAAAAAATTCAAGTATACTAGCGAAGACATTGGCTTAAGTTTTTTCCCTGTTTTGTGGCCCTAAAAAGCATGCAGATAATACACAATTTTTCACTAACAGGTTTATCCCCTGGTCTTGCCAGTCCATGTATATATAGAGTCATGACTGTCCCATTTGAGTCATGGCTGTCCATGTGAACTAGGGAGTGTTCTCACTGAAATGCAGTTGCAAGATTTCTTACCCATGATTTCAGAAGTAGGCTGTATTGTTCCTTTCCAGTAAACGGCAAACGTGTTACTGTTATATACTGTGATGAGAACAGCACTAAGTAGCTAAGCCTTGTATATCTAGGATATATAGTTAATAAATATGTTTGGAAAACTGGGCAGAAAGTGTTTTTCCATGCTGCAAACCTTTTTGACATTCAAAAGTGTTACCTTTCTGCATCAGGGTTAAACCCAGACCTTGCAAAGTATTTCGCAAAAGATAACTCTACCACAGAATAGACAATGGTCTGGTAGTTAGTGCATTCACCTGGCATGTGGGAGACCTACCTCTGAGGCTCTGCTCTGTCATTTTCCCCCCTCCCAAGTGAATGTCCTAGCCACCAGACTATTAGGTATTTAGGTGTGCAGTTCCCTCAAGTTCTCCTCATGGAGCTGTTCCTCCTCCAATGAATATTTGTTTATATAAGTGGGACTTCCTCTCTCAGAGGAGATCCTAGGTGAGTTCCTTAAACATCAGACTATAGAGTCAGTCTCTCTCTCTGGTCCAGTAAAAAATTATACAAAGTAGAACAGCTCCAACAGAAAAGATCTGAGAAGATCCACCCCATGAGAGCCAATAGTCTGGAGGTTGGGGCACTTACCTGGGCTATAGGAGACCAAGGTACAAGCCTGTGCTCTGAATAAAGCAGAATAGAGTGACTTGAACCTGTGTCTCCCACATCCTAGAGGAGTGCTCTGACCACCAGCGTATTGACCATAATACAGGAAGGGGGGCTGTCTGACCAGAAATTCCATCCTGAACTGAGGAAAATATTCCCAAGGAAAGTTATCGGCACTGGTACATTTCTGTTAAAAGTTTCAGTTCTGAGGAATCAGCATTTTCCAACAAAACATTTAATCCAGAAATTCTGACCCAGATCTGTGGTAATTTGAAACCCAGTTATGTCACTGTAGTTGTCTCTTACTCTTTATGCTATGTGGAGAACAAAGATATCAACACCAGACATAGGATTTAAGTGCTATATATGCCCCGGCACAGGAGTGAATTTCACCCTATGTGCTGCATTCGTGCACAGCTCCACTTGCACAGGCTGCAGCCTTTAAATAACTAGGAATCACAAATACTTTGCCAACAGAGTAGCTTTGTTATCACTGAGAGCACAACTGCATCCTCTATATGTTGCAGGAACACTGCACCAGGACTATTGTGCTCATTTTTAGGCACATGGTTGGTTACCAGAAAGTTATTCCACATGAAGCAGCAGAGAATCCTGTGGCACCTGATAGACTAACAGACGTTTTGGAGCATGAGCTTTCGTGGGTAAATACCCACTTCATCAGATGCATGTAGTGGAAATTTCCAGGGGCAGGTATATATATGCTAGCAAGCAAGCTAGAGATAACGAGGTTAGCTCAATCAGGGAGGATGAGGCCCTGTTCTAGCAGCTGAGGTGTGAAAACCAAGAGAGAAGACAGATCCAGACTAACACGGCTGCCCCTCTGATACATTCCACATGAAGGGAATTCAAGAAGAAAAACATTAAGTGGTACCTACATATGTATATGTAAATGGGCTCATAAATGACTAAACAGAAGAGGTTCAGAGTCTACAAATATTTGAAAGTTATAGTTTGAAGAGAACTGTTGTGGGATTATCAAAAAAGCTGTACATAGAAGCAATGGGATGGCATTCTGAAGAGGAATATGAAAGTGAATACAGGAAATATTTCCTCAGCATGACTCTGTAAGATGCACTCTATTCATCAGTTTATGAAGAAGTTGGGGAATATTTCCTAAAACTAGACTTTTTTTTTTTATAAAGATAAACTGTCTTGTTTTCTGTATCTGGAACTGATTCCCGATGGAACGAAAAAGGCTGTTTGCTGCCTCTTTTAGAAATAACGTCTGGCAAGGGTGGGACTGTAAATAGAGTCATGGGAGCTGGCTAGAGAATACTCTCTCAGAGGAAATGTTCTACCTGAAAGCTTTTAGTAGGAGCCTACAGTTATGCTGAGTCTACAGTTTAATTCTTTGTGTTATATGTGACCCATTAGATGGTGGTTAATATTTGAGTGTGGGAAAATGTCAGTCAATCCTTTAAAATTTCTGTACTTTGAAATGTTGGCAATTAAAGCACTTTGTAGCTTATAAAATATTGAGAACAGAATGTTTCCCTTCACTGCCACCTTCCGTGCCTTCCCAAGAACTGCCAGGGTAGTCTGTTAGTCTGTGGATAATCCCCTAAGGAAACTAATGGAAGACCCATCACTTGGTACCTTTAAAACTGAAACGGAAGACAATTAATAGGGAATGACCTGTAATAGCAGAGAGATGGAAAGATCTGCTATGATCTCTCTTGATTCTAGAATGCAGAAGGAAGACAAATCTTCAAACTAATCATTCTCTCTCCAGGAGATCAGAGAGAAAATCACCCAAGAACCTTCTCCTTCCAGACTTCATAGTGTAACTTTTGTTACTCCCTGCTCCTCAGTAGCTATGCTTTATGGATTCAGCATTAGAACCTGTGTTTAAAAATGAAGACTCTAATGGAAATGCTTAACTTTTGATTTCAGTTGGACTTAAATGTGTTTCCCTGAATAAGGATTAAATCCTGAGTTGGAGTGTTAGCCCTATAATTCAATGAAAAATACTAGAGGAATGCATTCTTAGCCTTATTTTAATTCCCCTATGCTATTAGAGCTATTGTATTACTACTGATTTACAGTGCTGGATTTACCATGGCACCAGGCCCACAATCCAAAGGGGCCCAACCCAGCCCAGCCCGCTCTTCTCTGTTCCCTGCTTTCTCCTGTGGTGTAGAAGCTTGATGCTGCCGGCTCCTGGCACTCCTGCTGCAGGACAGGCTCTGTTGGCAGCCAATCTCCTCCCCTGCCTCTTCCCACAGCATGCTGTGTTCCCATCCCTCCCCATCTCCCTGCCACCAATCAGCTGTTTGCCAGCAGGAGGGAGGGGGAAGAGTGGAGCTGCAGTGCACTCGCCACTCTGGGGAGGAAGAGGAGGAGGAGAAGGGGAAGGGGTGGGGGTGGGGCCTTGTGGGGTGGGGCATATATCCTCTAGACACCTGTCGTGAGTGTACACTCGCTCTCTGCCCACACCCCTAGCCCTCTCCCCTGACCCTTGGGGCTGTGGGGGTGGGCTACCCATCCCAGCCCCTGTTGTGAAGCACCCCTGAACCCCTCAGTTATGAACCCCCTCACAAACCCCCAGCCCCCTGTCCTAACTACTGCAACCCCACACATACCCAGCCTCCCCACACCCCATGCCCTGACTCCTGCACCTCCCACATCCCCACCCTGAGCACCAAACAGGAGCTCGTGCGCACGCACACACCCCCCTCCCCCCAAGTAGAGCGCTCCACATCCCAACCTCCTGCCCCAACCCTGATCCCACTCCCTCACTCTAGCTCGTGGCCAGAACCTGCACCCCAATGTTTTTTTTTTTTACAAAATGCTCTTATCCAAAGTACTTTACAATAGTTAGCAAACAGTACAAAAAATATTTGGAAAGATCATTAAGTGGTCTGTCGAGATCCTCCCTGATTTTCAAGTGGTCAGAGAAAAAATAAGTTATACTACAAGAACAAATCAAGGCACCTCACTTTATTTTCATTTACTTCCTATTACTTATAGGAGGAGGGTGAAGGAAAAAAGAATGAAAAACTGGAGTGGGGGGAGATAAGAGAGAATGTTCTTTTTCTTGGCTGGGTCCCAAGGAGGGGCCCCAAAAATGAAGCTGAGCACAGGGCCAGAGCTGCCCCTGCGCTGGGGATACTGTGTCAACTGATCCCCAGAGTCTCCAACCTACCTTGGCAGTGCAACAGCCACGGCCCTGCCCACTAGCTCCCCTTCACTCCTTAGCCCACCCACCACCTGCTTCTCCCCCCTCCCTGGGCTTAGCCCTCTCACTTTTAAAAATGATTGCTTGCCCCTCCCACCCCCAGGCTTTTCTGGCAGCCCTGTTGCCAGGTATCCAGTTTTAAACTGGAAACTCCAGTGAAAAACAAGACCTGAGTGTACGGTTAGCAGTGCTGACTGGAAACTAAAAGTCTGGTTATAGAAGTAACAAGATTAACCTCAGCTCATCTCACTCCCAACACCCACCCCAGAGGGCTGGAAGAGAACCTGTCCTGCTGCTGCGGCAGGAGGGACAGCTCAGTGCAGAAAGACAAAGAGAATGGGCTAGAACCAGCTAGGTACCCCGCTCTTTGTGAGCAAGTGCAGGAGGGGTCCTGTTTACTCCACTTGCAGTTTACCCCTGGCCTTTCCCTTGCTCCAGCAACCAACCCTAGCTCCTGCCCCACCGTGCTTTTGCCCCCAGCCCCTGGGGGACCCTCACATTCCTGGGGGCCCCACATAAAGTTAATCCAGCCCTGCTGGTTTAATTATGATTATAAGAGCAGCAGGGAATTGTTAGCTTTAACTTTATTCAAATATATTTTACATGCATTAACATGTCCCAGTACTGAATTTTATGCACCCTAGTAACCTCATATGAACATTGCTAGCACAATAGGAGAGCTGAATCATATTAACATCTCTCTGTATCTTCTTAGAGTCTAAACAAAATCCACTAATACAATATGAAAACAACCAATGAAGAGAAATTGGCCACGATAAGAATTTTTGCTGTATTGACAAAAACACTGCACACTCATACAAATCCTACCAATTATTGTATCAATACAATGTTGATTCTTATCATATTACCGATAACACTGAACAAATCTCATATTTCTTGCTGGAACAGTCACACACACTGCAAATTGCTCCCACTGATTTTGTTTCTTAAATAGTATTTCAAGTAACATTCACTAGCTACTTGCAAATATTTTCTTCCGTGTATTAGGCACAAATGGTCTTTCATTTTTCTCAGGGATACAGATTTTCTCCTCTCTTTTTACAGGAGTATTTACTGTGTTCGATGCAAGGAAAATCCCACTCAACATATTTGCTGAAGTTCCTGTATCTCTTTTATACACATGTAAATCCAGAGCATATCCTACCATGTTTCATTATTCAAGGATGTGGCCAGCAGAGGACAGGGAAGTAACACATATTCAGGCATCACGTAAGTGTCAGCATCAAGATGATCAACCAGCCTGAGTAAACTGGATTGCACCAGTGGGATTTTGTTTGCTTGTTTTTAAACTCTGAATGAAATATACCCCTATACAGAATACAGCCTCAAGACCTATGCACAACTTAAGTCCCACTTACGCCCTCAAATCAGGTATAAGGGCCATAGCCTCATCTAGGGTAAACTGTCATAGCTTCATCGAAGTCAAGCTGACATACCCAACAATTAGCTGTTTTCTGAATGTTTTGTCTGTTGCGGACTCATAAGCAATGTTTGGGATAGATGCTTCAAAATTTGACCATGGGAGACTAGGTTCAATTGCATACAAGTGTTTTCAAGCTTTATAGCTTGGGAGACCCTTGGGAAATGGTTCTCCTAAAAAGTGTTTCCAAGTTCTATTTGAAAGGACTTTGCAAGTTCTACAGAGCTCTAGACATTAGAGATGACAATGAGTATTCTAATTCAAAATTGCCAAGTCTATTTTTCTTTCAGTCTGAGTTTCACTTTCTATGGAAAGAAAAAAGAAAGCTATTAGGAGCAAGGTATTTGAATCTGACAACATTTTCTTCCTTAATAGTTACTATATTTCAGCAATGGCTGGGTCATAACCTTTAGATAATGTGCAGTAATTACTGAGGTTGCTGAGGCTGGACTACAATTTAAGAACTGCACCTAGTTCGTTCATGACATAATTCATTGTTGTTTTTCATTAAATGGAAGAAAACCTGTACATTAAAGTAGTATTAAGGGTTGCTCTATGGTGTGCTGGATGGAATAGCACTCTCAGCTAAAGATGACAAAGCCATAACTAACTATTGCAAGAGAAGAAAGATTAAATTATTTGTCAGCAACAGATGGGTGTTATGGACGTACTATTGCTACCTTAAAAGTTTTACATTTTGTTCATCTTCCCTGGAGTTCTTTAAACGTGCCAATAATGTAAGAGTACGGTTGTGTGGGCCTAAACCTGGTCCACATTTCAATCCCTTTGTTATTATTCAGAAGTATCATTGTACATGCAAAAATAACTTCAACAGCCCACTGGGGATTCCCCCAGAACATGTGAATCCCCAGAAAAATATAGATCCATTTCTGTACTATCATTTCTTAGGTGACATCTTGAGGCTTGTAGGTTGGGCAGAACCATTGCTGGAATGTCTTATGCTCTAAAAATCCTCAGGTCTTATAACAGCCCTCAGAGGAGGATGAACAGTGTAAATTAGAGCAAAACCTTAGCCAGTTCCATCTGCCCCACACCCCATCTTGGTGGTTCTGCCAAATGTGTCTTGGCTAGAACAGAGGAATGGGCTGAGCATAATTTCATAGCCTCAGTTTGGTGTTGTTTTCAGGTAGATTATTGTAAATATGTCCAAAGAAGAGTGCAATAGTTGGTCCTGGAAAAGTTATGAACTAATTGTAGTTATAAAACCTAGTATTTGCCATGCAAAATAGTATTTGCATATGTGATTACCACAGCCTGATGTGAAAAAAAAATAGTGTTTAATGGGTGTTGCAATCAAATCCTCAGGAACTTTGAATCATTGAGACCATTCCTATAGTGTTGCTAGGACTCAATTGTATAGGTCATTGTATAGATCCAACTTCAGGCAAGAGTTGGTGGATTTTTTTATATATTATATTAAAAGCATTTTATTGGAAAGGCTTTGGATTGTTTTGAAGAACTTCAGATTGTTGTCCGACACCGAGGGAAAACTAAGTGGTGAAAAATAGGTCAGATATCACAAACATAAGTAGACAGGCCACTCAGAGGGGGATCAGTTCTTTCCAATTTTGAAGAGATTATGCTCAAGGGCACTATTAAGGCTATAGTAAAATAATTCTTGTTTATCTGTATAGCTGGTTGAGCTTAACGTTATTTTTCTGCAGTCATTACAGTATATTCAGAGGTGCTGGAATTCTACAGAGTGGTCATGCCAATTTACTGTTACCAGGCTAGTATAGGGTGCTCATCACAATCCACCACAGCTAACTAAAGAATTCCAGGGAAACTTGGAACATTTATTACAGGTTACACTAAATGGGAGTGCTTGCAAACAATTATGTAATTAAATATGAGAATATTTCCATTATAAAGGCTTATAACTCTGGCTGAAAAAATCCACCCTGACTGGAATTTGAGGTGCATACAGCAGACCTTTTCATGTCTGTGCAATTCACAGGCAAACCCTGTGTGGTGAAATTAGGCTCTATAAGTTCTGCTTGGAGTCAATCTGTGTGTTAGAGAGCCACTGAAAATCACTGGATCTTGTCTAAGTTCAATGGCCTTAGTAAAGAATGTTCTTTATATTTATTATAGCCAAATCCCATCTCTTCTCCACCACCAAGGATGCTACAAACAGAATTCTTAGGCTGAGGCTTCTTTTTTCAAAATTGGTTGGGGCAAAAAATCAGTTCAGATTTATTTAAACATAAATAAATATACTTTTGACAGATTCATTTTTCTTATACCTCAAAAGAAAAAAAGTTGTATAAAAACAAACGAACACAATCTTTAATGAAGATTAATTTCTATGTCATTTAAGAATGTACCTTTTCAAATAAAAAAGATCTTAAAGTCTCAGATTGAAGAGTTTAACAACTCAGAAAGGGCCTGCACAAAGCCAGGGCAGCACCAAGATCACACTTACATGAAGCCATCAAAATATTGTATGAATGGGAGCTTAGTGGTGAATAGGCCTCGTGCAGGAATACTGCACAGGAGGGAACTGTAAACAGTTGATAAATGAAGTTTAATCGTAATCCATTATAAAGTTCTCTAAAAGCACATAATCTCCGGTTGCCCAAGTCTGAGTCCCTATAAGCAATGGTACATGGAAACTGGTCAAAGGGATCACACTGGGATCACAATAAATACTGGGTCTTGCTTAATCTGTCTGAGATAGCACAACTTCAAAAAAGTTACATTAAAACAGAATTAAATAAACAGACCTAAACACATTTAACAGATCCAGTAACAATCAATTGCTAACAATCAGATCCAGTTGTTCTGGGATGCCACAAATTCCTGTGTGACAGTTGTACAAATATACTCCCACTATGCCAACCTCGAAGTCATGAGTCAGATCCTCCCAAAATCATGAGATTGGCCCAAAAACCATGTTGTTGTTTTTAAAGAAAAGATAAACACACTCAGCTTGCCAGAACTGTCTTTGGTTACAGTTGAAGGCTAAAGTGTTTTTATTACATTTTCTTTAGGAATTGATCTTTTCATTTTTGTGTATTTTAATAGATCTTCTAGTAAACTATGAAAACCTCATTATGTTTTGATTTAGTGGAAGTATAAGGAAAATCTTAGTGTTGTACATGTATTCCAAACTGACTAAAAAAGTTTCCAAGATGCTTTCAGTGGAACAGAAGCCTTTAGATCTCCGTTTCTCTTCTTTACATGCTTTACTTGATTTGCCTTGAATTGTAGTAACAGGCTGGATTGCTCTTTTATTTTTTAATATAAATGTAAACTTTGTCACTTAAACCTCTAAGAGTTTGTAGAAACGAGTATTCAAAACTTGCTTGCAGTGCTGTAGTCGAGACCTGAAGAAGAGCTCTGTGTATTAGATATTTATAAATAGCCAGAATTCTTCAAGGTACTCCTCTACTGTACAGTCTCTAACCACAACAGAATGTGTGTTTAAACTCCTTTAGTCATACTTGAAAATTCCATCTTACACAGAGTCTCTCTCATAATACGTATCTTGAAATTGAGATAATCTCTCCCTCCTCCCTTTAAATAAATATATAAAATGAGAGTTCATTTCCCATTTTAAACCCAGTCACTCCTGGAATTACTCTTAAAATGTCTTTATTATTCTCTTCATAAGCCATCTGTTTACAACTGCAAATTGTATTCTCCCCCAGGAAACATTAGAAGATTTCAGGGGTGATCCAGTTTCAAAGGGCAGACTTGCACCTTTAAAATAAAAGATAGTGATACACCTGAATTCTTAAGACTTCCAGTATTATCAACAGCAATATTCACCAACTTGATTACATTGTAACGTTGCTGCAGGCAGGCAATCAACCATGCGATTTCTTGAGCAACTCATGAGGTCTACATAGGTCTATGTCTCTTTGTGAAAAAATAATATAAATGATACTTACTTGCAAATCTTGAGAGCTGGCAGGTCTTGACCCTTCCAGAGTTTTTCAGGCTGTTTAAATACCAATGAATGTTTAATTACCATATTTTTTGAGACTTGGAAAAAGAATCTTTAAATGAACTCTTAGATTTGCTTAAGACATTTCATAAGGTGTTCTCTTAATGCAGAGGTAGGCAAACTTTTTGGCCTGAGGGCCACATCTGGAAATTGTATGGCGGGCCATGAATGCCTGGTGGGGGAGGGAGACTCTATGGAGTGTAGCACGGGGTGGGGCGGGGCTTGGCTCTATAAGAGATGTCACTCAGGTGGGCGGAGGGGGGAGTAATGGGGTATGGCATGGTGAGGCTGCTCTACAGAGGTGGTACCAGAGACTCCTAGAAGCCTTGTCGGCAGTGACACCAAGGCGGCCATACCAGGAACTGCAACAGGCAGAGATGCCCTTGCTGAGATGGGTGCAGCCCCTAAGTAGTTTCAAGGCTCTTGAGGGTGGGGCCATAGGAGACTGCGAGGGGATCGGGCATTTGTCATGTAGGGGGAGGGCTCCCATGTAGGGACGGGGTTCCAATCCAGTAAATAGCAGTGAAGGTGCACTTGTGCAGTGTGGCTCTGCGTGCCAGAAGATGGTTCTCATCAAGGAAATTGTGAGTCGGGGGCTGGGGAGCGCCACACAGGTGGAGTGGAGCTCAAGGGCCATATAAAAACATCTGACAGGCCAGACGCAGCTCGCGGGCCTTAGTTTGCTCACCCCTGTCTTAATGGAATCTTAATCAGACAGATTGCAACAAACAAACAATTACTCAGAATTATTACATACTTTGAGTATTGTATATGGGGTCCCCCCCCACCGCCAGAGTATTGTATATGGAGTTCCCCTTTCTCATTTCAGTGACCCGTGAGTGCATGTTATACTATCATTGGGATCAGCTTGATATTTAGTATAGGACTGTTGTCCTGAAGCAGACAGCTCATTTGAATAGGACTAGGGGTATTTTGGACTTATTTGTTAAGTAAATAAAAATACAGATCATCCCCTTCTCTTGCAATCTGATAAAAAGGGTCTCAATAATATTATAAATTAAACAGCTGAAATCCATCTCTAATGTGGAGGAAAGCGGTAAACTGTGTATTGATTTTCTGTTTATCGGACCCAGTAGACTTTTAAAATGTCAAATGTTAGATTACAAGAACAAACCATGAAAAAAATCAAAAGTTAGTCTAGTTGAAACACACTCAATATTTTAAATGAATCATACATTATTTATTTCATCTTTTCAGCTGCAACTTTGACAAAATTACATGTTTGGTCAGCCTGAAAAGTTCATTTTCCATCTTATTGGTATAAAATGATTCCTGTCACTGAAAAATTAAGGGAGCGGGCAAGACTTCATGGAGTTGGTTATGGATTGAGGGTTCATTCTTGCAAACAGACAGACCCTTTGATTTCAAAAGTGACTACTTGCAATAACCACTTCAGATGCTAGTACAAGTAGGTTTTTGCAGGATTAAGTCTTATGTGAATAACTGTAACTATATTAAATTATTCAAAATTAGTAATTTCTTCATTTGTTACCTGACAGCAAAATGAAGCAGCATTTTAAGTAAGGCAGTAGGGGCTGGCACCAGTGGCCACTTTTTGTCTTTGAGTAGTGTCCACTGGATTCTTTATTCAGGGGGAGAGGTAAAATAAGGATTCGCTGCTGCCATCATGCAATGAACTGAACAGGTGGGAGCCCTAAAAAAACACTGGTTTCCTTAATATAAGCATGTATCTTTCTGTGCTCTGTGGCATCATAACTCCATTTCTTCTGAAAGCAGCAGAATTTTTTCTAACCAAGAGTTCAATGAGAATTTCAAAATATGGCCCAAACAGAGTAGAATCTACATTATATTTGTTCTTTAGAGGGAAAAAAATATTTAAATAAGGCCAAGAATGAATAAATAATACACAGGGAATTTGCAAATCTATTATGTCTTGTTGAACATCTGTAACTCCTGCTAATGAGAGTTATGTGTATACCAAAAAATTCTTTACATACCTTAGCCTACTCTTTGCAAATCTTATGCCTAATCAACCAAGAAACTACTAATTTACAATTTCAGAGAAATAAAATCAGCATAAGATCCCCTGAAATTGGATCGACAGTTCAAAAAGTATTGAGCATAGCAATAAAGTCACCACTTCCTTTCTTTACTTCACTTTTGAAAATCTACACTTATCTCCTAAATGATAATGAACATTTTAAAAGAATTAAACATTTAATCTAAAATGGATAAAAGATGAACATATTTACAAATAATAATCAATTCCAAACATTGAGTTGATCTTAAATGGATCAAAAAATTTCCATACTGTTATAAACTGGAGGTGCTGGTAATATTTTATTGAGTCTGAAATATGACATTCCTTGACATTGTACTGCATAAAGAAATTTACTGTGGATGTCATTTCTCTTTTCTGACTCCACTGTACCTTCCCTGAAATTTACATCTATATCTTCTTCTTTCATGGAAATAATATATCTTGCCTGCTGGACTACCCTGAAAAGGTTCTATTTATCATATGGCAGATGTTCTCTATTTTTTTTTTCCCATTCTGCAGACTTCTTCTTAAGAGATGGCTAGAGGGGGATAGAGGTTGATGAAATCATGAAAGGTGTCGAGACAGTAAGTGTTATTTACCCCTTCACATAACACAAGAAACAGGAGTCACCCAATGAAATTAACGGGCAGCATGTTTAAAATAAAATAATAGGAGATACTACTTCACACAACTCACAGTTAACTAAACTTTGACCAACTCAAACGTTCAGTAAGTATTGCACCCTTTTGCTTAAAAATGTGTACACATACTAGGGCCAGCTCCAGGCAGCAGCGGAGGAAGTACCTGCCTGGGGCAGCACATGCTAAGGGGCAGTATTCCGTCCATTCTTGGGGCGGCACAGTCCGGACAGCCCATTTTTTTTTTTTTTTTTTGGTGGCACTTCAGCAGTTTGAGCAGCAGTCTGAACAGCTTTCCCCTGCCCCTGCTTGGGGCAGCAAAAATGGTAGAGCCGGTGCTTCACGTACACACGTCTGCATGTAGATATTCCTATCGGATACCCCTTTTATCTGGCTTTATTTGCCTGAATCTCTGTGGGCAAAGCTGTAAAAGGCAACATAACTGAAACACAAAGCCTGAATGTTCAAACAGCTGAAAATCCCAAGTTCAATTCCATACAGATCCCAACTGGTGGCCCAGGTAAATTGGTGGGAAAATACAAGACTTCAAGCATCCCCACTCCCATCATAATATTTATTTATGAATTCAGAATTCCCTGAAGTATTTAGTTCTCACATAGCCAGCTTTTCTCCCCTATTTCCTTGCTTCTCTAAACGTCTCAGAAAGAGCTGGAAGTGCTTGAAGCACCATGACAAAAATTGTCTTTGAAGTGTTTTCAGCCTGGAACAAAAGCAGAATTGTCAGAAAGCTTGTGAGAAGCCCTCTGTTAGATTTCTCACAAACCATTTTTTGATAATTCAGAAAATCTTTGAGAAACATCTGAAACATGGATACCTGTTTCAGCAAGTTCCAAACACTGGAACTCTTGAGGATTTTCCTTCTCTAGGGAAAACTCATAGAAGCAGTAAGTTTACATTTGAACATCCTGTGGTCTTTTGTATCTAGTTCCATGCTCGAAAAAAATACCTAACCTGTATATTACTGAGTTAGCCTAGAAGATGATATAGTCGTATTATTGCTTCAAGCTTCATTTTCATGGCTCTCTCCTCAACCCGTCATCACTTATTATGAGTTAATATTCCGCTACCGTAATGGTGTATTATCAAGTATAGCAGTACAGCAGAGCTAGACACATGAAAAGGCAGCAGGAAATTGCTATGTCAAGATGTAACATCTTTTAAAGTTGAATTTAACATGAAATCTTACTGTGCATTAGAACTATTTATGCAGAGGTGGGCTTGGATTTTAGATATTTGTATCTCGTCTTGGACTGCTTATCCTAAGTACCTGGTTATGGATGTAATACATTGTATGCATTTACTATATTATATCTACTTATATACACATACCCACACATATATGTGTAAGTTATATCCCTGTGATAAGAGTTAAAACTATGATAAATTGTATTTATCATGCATGTTTGACCTGTCTGATGTTCAGTAATCGATCTATGTTTGGACTATGATGATATTCCAAATGTCAAAACAGCTTCAAAAGACCTGCCATGTTTTAAAAATCTACCAGTCACATTCACTTTGCCTTATTTCCTCACCAGAGGCAGAATTCCATTTTCTCCTCTGGGAAAAATTAAATTACACTAAAGCACAAAACAGATATTATCAATTTTGGACTAGTGACATCTATAAGGTCCAATACCTTGTGAAACTACAAGGCCAGAAATGGGAGCTTTGTACTATTGGAAGAGAGAGATTCCATGATGTATTTGAGTAATCTGATCAGCAGGTTGCTGGGCATTGTTGTGTCTCTCAGCCTCTCCTGTCATAGTTCAACTTTGTATGAAATACTAAATATACACCAATGAGAGAGAGAGAGAGAAAATGAATGACTCTATAGCCTAGTGGTTTGTGGAAGACCTGAGTTCAAATCCAGAAGAACAATGATTCAAACATAGATCTTCCCCATCCTAGGGGAGTACTCTAACCACTGGGCTATTGTGCAAGTGAGTATGCTCTGAGAGAACCTACCAGATCAGGACATCCCAGCAAGATAAGCCTGGGAACACCTAGTTTGTTAACCCTGCTGGGGCTTAGGTGACAAGCAGCTTGATGGTCTCAAGATTTAGGTGGCTTTGTGTGTGCCCACCAGCAGAAGCATAAACAGGTAGAGCAGTGAAAATAGAGGTGCTACAAGCTCAAACAGCAGCTGAGCAAAGGTTTTGAAGATCTCATTGGCACCTAAATGTTAGACTTAGATGCCTACTTCTCTTTGTGGATCTTACTCTTAAAAGTTTAGGTAACTTTTGAAAATGAGAGAGTCCTAAATCACTTAGGTGCTTTTACAATTTTTTACCCATGATAACTAAGGCATTGGGCTCTACAGGCAGAAGGATATGAAAGCACAATACCATCAGCTTTTCAAAATTATCTAATATTTCTACAATAGCTTTTCTGTATCATATGTGGCATATACAAAGTACATAAGTCAATATCTAATGAGGTTAGAAGAAACTTTCACTTATAGGCAGGTTATAGTACCCTTCTGCAGGGTTTCTTGCACAGTCCTTTAAAATGGATGGATCATCAGTCTGATTTTGCATACCGATTAATTCCTGTGTGTAGCATGGTACTTGATACTACTTTGGGATGAAAAACAGATGGAAGTATGGCTGACCAAATTTTGCCTGAATTCAGTGGCAAAATGTGCACACATACTGCAACATAAGAGTATTTGCATGAGCAAAACCAGAGTGCGTGCACTCAACAGGTAGCAGCTGATTTACTATGGACATGAGGTAGGTTCCTCATCTGAACGTTATGATGATGATGCCACTTCAGGGATCCAAATTTGCATTACAGCCCCACTGTCTAAGCACTGTGCAAAACAGAAGTTATAGTAAGATAGTCACTGTATTAGAGCAGTCATAATCTAGGGTTTAGACAATATAGCACAGGTGAATTAACAGAAAAAATATGAGAGCGCGAGTGTACAAGGTAACAGTTACAGTGTTCTCAGTGACAGGAGGTCAAAAGACTAAGCAATGCCAGACAACAGTGTCCATGTATATGCTAGGTACAAGAGTCTGACTGGCAGTCAGTTATGTCGCAAAGACCTTTCTATGCCATCATAAAGACTAATAGGATAACAGAAACTGCCATGCAGGAGGAGTAACATCTGCCTCTGTAGACTATATAGGAATTAGTATTGAGTAGATACTAAAAAAGAATAATAGAGAAATGAATGGATTTCTGTTTCTATGTTGTTTTCATTACCTTTTCGGCTGAATGGGAAAAGCATCTTTAAATCCCCATAAATATTGATGGTCCATATGCACCCTTTGATTAAGAATTTTGGTTCCTGCAATAAACCTCATTTTTAATTAGAGTTTCTTTTGCAATGCTTCTTCACTGCCTGCAGCTAGGTCCAAGTTTACTAAGTACAATTTTGTTCTGCTTTGACAGCTCTGTACTATAATTATAGAAGTCTCACACTAAAATACTAGGTAATAGAAATCTCCTATTTCTGAACTGTAAGCTTGGATAAAAAGACTTAATACAATAAACACAGATGCTTATAAAAACATAGTGCAGTATTAGGCATCTATACGGTTTCTTAGTCTCTAGAGCTGAGATCTCTCACATTTTCTGCTTTAATAAATAGAAAATGTGTGGCTAAATCCCATGCAGTACTTTGAAAATCTCAACCTTTACATCTATAAAATCTAGAAGTCCATCTCCAAATGTGAGTTTACACTGAAAATAGTGGTATTCTAGGTATGAAAATATGATTCCTCTGAAAGTCCAAAATTCCCATTACCAATTTTGTAATTTTCCTTTTCAGACTAATTGCTATATTGAACCAATGTTGACTATAACACAAAAGTATGAAAAGTGAATTGAGCAAGCAACATTGTGATATAACTCAACAGATTTCTGATCATTCCATTTTAGAATAGTCCTGATAAGAACCAAGTGACATTGACCTAAATTCTGGTTACTGCTTTTAGAAGCATCTCGGTGCATAAATAGTTCCTTTGAAATAAAATATACTTTTATTCTGTGTAAATAGAAGTAGCTGAATCTACCTCCTTGTGATTCCATCCTACTATCTACAGTAGTCAAAGCAGAAAGACACACGTTAAGTCATGGTAGCACTTATTTGGTAGTTGCATGTATCACTATGTAACATATTACCAGCTGAATAAATATTGAGGATAAAAGCAGAAGGAAAAGCTGATAATTATATAAAGCTTGCTTTTAGACTGATATAGTTATAGTAGCTTACATTTTACATACATATTTGAATCAATGCAGTACAGTATAGTGAGTTTCAGTGGCAGGTTTCCTTTGTACATTCTTAATTTATTTAGAGACAGAAAAATGGTACAAATAAAATAAAATTGCACAACCTTTTTCACAGGTGACAGTATCACATGTGGTTCTGCTTTCTATTTATTTTATGACATGCTTGTAACACTATATGGAAAGTTTCTCATTACAGCCTAAGCTGAAAATGTAACCTTGCGGGAACATTTTATACTATACTGCAGTTCTTTGTCTAGACAATGTTTTCTTTAAAGTCTTTGAAATAGAGCCAATAGTTAAATCATTTTTACAGGACATGCATGCTGCATATATATATTACAACTTTCTGGCAGACCAATAAAAAATTAAAGTCAATTAGTAACCCTAATAACTGTGTATTGACCTTTAGATGCCACAAACCTGGATTCTACTTGCCATAAAGATTTAACTGTCCTCCTCCTAGGGACAATACCCTAGACCAGTAATGATGTAATCACTAACATGCTTACCCAGCAAATCAAAATTCACTAAATGACTCATTTTTGTTGTTTAAATTGTAATATGCCATACCTACTTAAGCATCCTAATTCAGAAGCCATAATAAAATAATTATTTTGCTATGCTGGCTAATGGGGTGAATTAGGGGACACAAACAAGATCTGTGTGTAGATAGTTGATTTTTTTCCACTGTCAGCTTTAAGGATCAATAGAGCAAAGCATACAGAATATTCTTAACACCTATTGAGCAGTAGAAACAGAATAAAAACACCCAACTTTTCTTTTTTCAGGTCTACATTTTCCCATCATTTACTGTGCCTCCTGCAACCATGTGATTTTAAAAAAATGTTGCACACCATGGGGGCGGGGAGGGGGGAAGAGGAGAAATAGCACTATTTGTTCTATGGTAAGGAAAATCTCTGGAATAGGAGCTCTCTGTTGTATTTAGCAATGGACTGAATGGCCCTCCAAGTCACAGATTTGCACTCTTCCCCCTTTTAACCAGGGGAAAACTACAATAGCATGGTGGCATTTAGGAAATTCATAACATTTTCTAGATATATCTATTCTTTATTCACAGCCTAAACAGGTGATTTCTTCAAACTTCACATTTTATAGGATTTACTTTACTTTATTTTTAAATATCAAACATGTTGTGTCTCATCTTTCCTTCAGTGCTAAGCAGAGGCAGCAAGTTAAATTGGCCCATCATGCCCAGGTTCCAGCAATATTCAGGGCCCGGGGGCTTGGCTCCACCAATGTTTGGGTCTGTCTCTCTCCTCTGGCCCCACCTGCTGCCCCTGCGTGCCTCCCCTACCCCCACTTGCTGCCCCTGTACACCTCCCCCGGGCCCCCGAGTGTCCCTGCCTCAAGCCAGTGGTTGCTCCCTGCAGCTCCATGCTGTGCTCCACTCTGCGGCTGCAGTTGATGCTGGGAGACAGGAGAGTCCTAGTGCCCCCATTTACTAGTGCCAGAGCAGGCAGATCCTGACCTTCCACCTCAAAGCCTTCCCTTTTCTGGTGGGACCCTCCACCAGCACAGGGGGCCTCCCCACCTGCGGTCACAGCTCCCGCCTCATGCTGGACAAGGGGCAACCCCACCCCCAGTGAGGCTACAATGAGAGGCAGCAGCATGGGAGGAGGTGCACACATGACAGTAGCCCACCCCAGCACCCACCACAGGAGAGGTGAGGGGGCTTCCTGGAACTGAGAAGGGCTCTAGGAGCAGGTGCAGTGACAGTGGTGTGAGGCCAGTGTGCTGCTGGGGGGAGGGAGGGAAGAGGGGAATCCTCCTCTCTGGCCTCAGCCCTGGGGCAGCCTGCCTGCACTCCAAACTCCTTAACCCCAGCCCTGCCTTATCCCAGAACCCACACCCCCACATTCTGCCCTAGCCCTGACCCCCTCCCACACCCCAAACTCCTTTTCCCCAGCTCTGCCCTATCCCAGATCCTGCAGTCCCAGCCAGAGCCCACACCCCCCACATCCCAACCCTCTGCCCTAGCCCAGATCCCCTCCCACATCCCAAACCTCTCATCCCCAGATCTCACCCCTGCAACCCAACCCTCTGCCCTAGCCCTGAGCCCCTCCCACACCCCAACCCTCTGCCCTAGCCCTGAGCCCCTCCCACACCCCAAACCCCTCATCCCCAGCCCGAGCCTCATCCCCCCACACCCTAACCCTCTACCCCAGCCTTGAGCCCCCTCCTGCAGCATCCCCAGCCCCACCTCACAGCCCTCACCCCTGCACCCCAAACCTCTGACTGAGCCCCTCCCATACCCCAAACCCCCCATCACCAGCCAGGAAAGTGGGGAACTCCAACCATGCTGCATTTTGGTGTTTCACTCTCAGGCTTTGAATTCATGGCAACAATATTCCTCTCCAAACTCACCTGCCTTCCCAAGCCTACTTCCTCTCCTTCTACTTCTCTCTTTGTGACAGGGTTGTAATAAAACCTTCAAAAAGGGCACAGACACAGTCTTTAAACTCCTTTTGTATTCAGAGCCAAGAAAAAACAAAAACATTTAAAAGGCAGCAAAAAAGTCAGTCTCAAAACACCTAGGGCCAAAAGTTTCAAACATAATTAGTGACATTGGGAGTTTTCATTTGTGGGTACTCACTTAAAGTACCTTAATAGAGCCTGATTTTTTCAGAAAGAGGTGAGGATGGGTGTGTGCCTTAGCTGAACACTCAGAATCACTAGGCATTGTTGAAAATCTCTAATCTTTAAATAACAAAGCCTTATACTGACTTTAATAGAGTTACCTTTGTGTAAAGCGGAGCTTTTCTTATCCAGGTCCCCCAGACACTCCCAACTCCTTACTCTTAATTTACGTTTACTCCACTGTGCTCAAAGCTGCATTTTCAAGGAGGCTAATGAGCTTCAGCTGTTTTGTAGTCTTGCTGGTTAACCCTTATCTCCCCACACAGAACTGTGTCAGAAGCCTCAGGGAAGAAATCCTAACTGGCCCCTGTTGAAGTCAATGGGAGTTTTGTCATTGGCTGAAATGCAGACACAATTTCACCCCTAGTTTTTTTAAGCCTAGTAATTGTTCTGTCCCTCCTAGGACCAGATGGCTAATATACTTCATAACACATATTGGCAGATAATAAAATGCACACTCTTCTAATCTCTTTATTTAAAGATCTCTAAATAAAACTGACACTTTACATATTCAAGGTAATATATATCTATAGTCCATGTTTCAGCTAGATCTATAAAGTGAATGAACTGTGGTCTGTTTCCTAAATCCTGCATCATTAGTATGAAATGAAATTAAAAAGAAAAGTGTGAGAATTTTAATACAATATTTTATAGACATATTTTTTGTGGATGGCTGTCTAAAGCAAATACAGTAACTCCTCACTTAACGTTCTCCCGCTTAACATTGTTTCAAAGTTGCATTGCTGCTCAGTTAGGGAACATGCTCATTTAAAGTTGTGCAATGCTCCCTTATAACGTTGTTTGGCTCCCTGCTCTGTCCACTGCTTGTAAGATTCTGTGGAAGATCAGCAACTTTACAGGGAGCATTGCACAAATTCCTCTTCTCCGCCTCCTCTCCCTCCCTCCCAGCTCTTCCTCCCTCCTCCCTCTCCCTCCCAGAAAGTCCTAAGCACTACCAAACAGCTGCTTGGTGTCAGGGAAGCACTGGAAGGGGGGGGAAGAGCGGGGAAGTACTGCATCTCCGCTCCTCCATCTCTCTCCCAGGAAGTCCTAAGCGCGAAGCACTGGGAGGGAGGGGGAAGGAGCAGGGATTCTGTGTGCTCCAGAGAGGAGGTGAAGTGGGGGTGGGAAGAGGTGGGCCTGGAGTGGAGTGGAAACAGGAAGAGGTGGGCCTGGAGCATACCCCGGCAAAGTCAGCGCCATTTCTTCTCCAGGGAAGCTGCCGCTGCTACTGCAAAAGTGCTTCCTAGTGTCCTTCCCTGCAGTGGGCTGTGCCTGTGTGAGGTAAGCCAGGGGCACTTCCCAGCCACAGTACAGTACAGTGCTGTATGGTACATAATGCCTTTTGGCTGTCCCCCCAAAATTTCCTTAGAACCTCACCCCCCGCATTTACATTAAATATTATGGGAAAATTGGATTCATTTAACATGCTTTCACTTAAAGTTGCATTTTTCAGGAACATAACTACAGTGTTAAGTGAGGAGTTACTGTATCAGGACTAAGTAGACTGAAGCTTTTTACTATCTCATAATTTGTAGCCATAAAAATGGAAATAAGATAAGATAAGCTGTAGTTTTGTTTCAGGTTGTAACCAAATAATTGCCTTGTAATGGCAATATTATTTCTTGTTTGGAAGAGATAAGATGGGTGATCACTGGGGACCAAGAAAGACCAGGTAAGATCCTTTGACCAGTACCGTCTATTCCTTTAATTTTCCTTTTCTTGTCATCCTGGTCTTCATTTTGTCTCCTCTTCAAGTAAATAACTGTAAAGACTTCTGGTATACAGTGATATCAGTAAAGCATGGTCCTTGTAGTACATTTGTGTTCCGAGAAGACCCTTATCGTCATGGTGGACACCCATTGAGACACTTCAAAAATAGTACAGTTAGCAGTGGAGATGAATGAAAAGTAGAACTGAATTTCATCTGTGTGCTGCTGGCATTTGAAAACCTTTAAGAGGAATAGTAATATACCATAGTGAATTGTATCAAATATCACTGAGACAGAACTGGATTTAGGGGAATACAACCCAGTCTGGGGTGCCAGGGTTGGAGGAGGAGCCAAAAGGGAAAACAGAATGCTTGAAATAAAATGTTTCTGGTATTCCGTATGTGGATTAATTTTTCACTAACCTAGAATGCTCTGGACTTTTTTAGAATCTCATGAAACCTTCAGATTTCCTGAGAACCACATTTTCCTTGAACCTCATATGCCCTCGTAGGTATATAAGGTGCAGGGTGTTGCCAGTCAATGAAATATAACAATTATGTGAAGTGAAGTGAGAACCCAGTTGCAAAATTGTGAACCTTGTTTTATAGTGTAATTGTGAAAGTGCACTTGTGTTTTAAGACTTGAAAAGTGTAAATAGCTACTAATAAAAGACACATTTAATGAGACATCAGGGATATCTGTTGAACCACTGTCTACACAACAATATAAAAGAAATACTGTTACCTCTTTTGCCATGCTTGACATGTAATGTTTGATGACTTTCTAAGACTGCAGAACATAGACTTCTGCTCTCCCTGTTACTATCTGTTTTCCCCCATAGAAAATAAAAGATGCCCCTGAAGAAGCCTTCAAGAGCTCAGTAGAGGAAGCAAAAAGCTCAATTGCAATCTAGTTTGCAGCAAGGGGAAAAATTGATAGGAAAATATCTGAAACAGAAAAACCTAGCCCGGGCTTTATGCAGCATCAACTGTCCCAGTGCAGAAGAGATTGAGGAATGAAGCATAAATGATTGAAGTCCTACTACTAAGGAATTAGCAGATTTACCTGAAGATAAGAAATGGAAATAGGAGGAAAGTGATGTAGAATTGTCCAGTTTTCCTGGTGGCATAAAGGAGAGTGATGATAATGAAGAATATGGCTTACATGAGAGGAGAGTTATGATAAAGAAGAATCAGCCTCATATGATGATAGAAACAGCAATGGGAAAAATTGCACACCACATATCGATACATCAGCTCCTGCTTTATGGCTATAGTTCCTAAACTTTGCTATATTGATCATACAATTTTGAATGGACTAGGCAAAACTGAGGATATAAGAGAGGGTTTTTTGCCTGCTTGTTGACACTGCTTGAGAGTCCATTTAAGAAAGGTTTGGACAAATGAAGCACCACAAAAAGACCTGGGAGTTTTTGTATGACCTTAGTAAGCTGCCAGCAGACAGGGAAACGTTCTTGAATAATTGTATGGACCTTCACTGGACACTGATGCATGGGGAATATTCGGACATCAATGATAAAGACATCTATATTGAATTTAAAAATATCCATCAAATTTTACAACACAGGAACCACTCTTCATTTCAAGTTCTCCAATTAATTTGTGATGTAGTGCTGAAGAACACTTTTCCTAATGCGTGGATAGCTTTGAGGATTTTGCTCATGCTGCTGGTCAAAGTTGTGAGTGGTGAGCACAGCTTTTCAAAGCTCAGGAGCTTTAAAAAATATCTTGGATCAATGATGGCTGATGCGAGGCTGACATTGCTTGCTATTTTTTTCATTGAAAATGCCATTGGCCAGTCTTTGGATCTCTCTGATGCTGTGCTTCAGTGCACAAGGGAAAAGGTGAGAAAAGCAACCTTTTGAACTAAAGGACTAGGGTTAACATTCTAAAGCTGTCACCTACTGTAACACTTTTTAATACTGGTCCATCCAATGTTGGTGCACAGTTCAATTTCTTGATATTATTACATTTCAGTTATTCTTAAAATTAAGAGTTTCTATAAGCTTAGAAGAAATGATTGTTTTTTATTTGCTTATCTATGGCATGAATAAATACAGATTTACAGATCCTAGCTTGCAAATTTATCATCTTATATGACAGGGATGAATCATGAATGCAAATTGTGCATCAAATTTGTGAAATGGGCTACAAATGCAATAAAAAGTAAGGTATTACAAAGTTTAACAAATCACTTGGAATGTCATTTGGTTTAGGGCCAGCCCTGTTGATGGGAAAAGGTAAGAAAGGGAGACAGACAGAATAAGTCTAAGCAAAAAGGCCTGCTGATACAACTCAAGGAGTATGTTAGGACCATGCTTTGTAAACAAGAAAAGTGTGGAATCAGAAATCAGTGAACCAAAATTGGTGTGTCAATTGGTGGACAAAATAATGAGGAGATAGGCTATTCCATCCCCCACACCCTTTTGAAGTCCTTAGAGAAAGACTTTTGGGAGGAAAAACTGGCTACTGGAGCAAGCTGCACCACCAGGGATGTCAACGCCACCATCTCCTGGGATCCTGAATCTTCTTCATCCTAATCCTGAGAGATGTCCTGACTGGACCGAGCCAGAGAAAGGAAGCTAGATGATACCTGATACCTCCACCTTCACTAGCTGAATCCTATATACAACCAAGAATGTGAAACTCACTTTCTAATTCTCTCTCTCACCTTCTCTCCTCTGCCCCATGTGTCTTCTCTTTCCCTGCCTTATTTCACCTCTTTCCTATCTCTCTCCTTTTTCCTTCTGTTCAATAAGAGTCTGTTTTAACTGGCAAAACTGCATCTTTTGCAACACTGCTCTAAGCCTTTGACCAGAAAGAGGCAACTAAAAGCAATGCGCTAAACAGACCAATGCTGGTACAAATATGCCAGGTTTCAGAGTGGCTGATCACACTGTGTGCTGTGCATGCATTTTTCCAGCAGTGCGATGCAATTGAGACTCGACACTAGAGACAGAAGCTCCAGATTCTGTCTTTGCTGTTCTTTTCTTTCCACTTTTGTGTGTGTTTGTCTTGTTTTGTCTTCTTATGAAACACAATTGGATGTTTACAACAACAGCTCCAGACCATCTTAACTAACATCTGTTTTCTCAGAGTCAGTTATTACCATCATTAATACCATCTAAAAGACTGCCAAACAAAGGGTTTTTTCCTTCAAAAAACTCTCTTCAACTAAAAGGAAAGGGAACAAGGGATGTTGATAAAATAAAAGTTTTTACTTAATACCTTACATTACAAATGCTTTAATGGTTTTTCTTTCTTCTCTATATCTTTAATAAAGGGTTTAAAGGTTTTTAATGGTGTGTTTGCCACGATATTAAGAACACTGAGGTCTCTGTATATCAAACCCTGAACCTTGTTTGAAACTGTTTAATGTTAGACAATGATTGGCTTATGTTAACACATTTAGCCCACTTTTCCAGCTAAATATAATAGTCTGGCTGATCCTACAAGAGGGGTGAGGGTATATCCCAGCTCGTAATCTCAGGAAAATCCAGCTGGGAAATCCAAAACAAAGAGCTTGAAAGCAGTAAAAAGCTAAGCCTCTGGTGAGATGGAGGGAGAGACAGAGTCTGCAGAGTAGCAAACTGAACTTATTTTTTGCTTAGGCAATAAATCTCCCCTATCTTCTGAAAAGACACGTGAGCCAACTTTCTATAGACTGGGAGAGTAAGCAAGTTAAAGAAAGGGGACACTTGGGGGAATAAAGAACTTGAGTAAATTAACCTCTTGTGGGATAAAATAATCTTTCCAAATTTTACCCAACTCCAAGAACAAAGGCCAAAGTATGATATATTCTTGGTTTCATTTTTAGAAGACATTTGTTCCTAATTCTAAATAGGAATTTGGTTCAAATAAAGCAATTATAGAAATATTACAAAGGCAGATTTCTACCTAGAGAAATGTGTGACAACAAACAGCAGAACCTCAAAAAAACAAACTTGTATTTGCAGACTTTTGTGGACAAGAGAGAAAGGGAAAGATGGAAGGAAGACAAAAAGCATTTGGAAAGTTTGAGCTGTACACTGACCATATTTAATACTGCATACCTTAGACTGGATTGTACATGTGACCAAGAGCATTTGGGTGCATGTTAATATGTCAGAATAAATAAATCATAGCAGCATATTATTTAAGCAAGAACTGCTTAAAGTTATAAAAACTTAAAATCTAGTTTATCTCTGCAATTGTCTTCATAGGTAGGTATACGGGAGGATAATATTAAAGCAGAAACTAAAACAGAAATATAAGCCATTAACTATCTCTAAAGAGATGTATTTTTAAAAAAATAAATACATTAAATATAACTCAACTATCTAAAAAATACAATGCATTAAGATTCAAGGGGAAATATGTGCAGATAAAGATCAGCTAACACAGTGTAAAAATCAAAAGAAAATATTAAACAATGGCAAATATAAAGAAGCCATCCTTTAATATATACACATATTTAAATACCATTGTATGAGTTTAAAATATTAGCTCTTAAAACTCAGATGTTAATTTCAAGGCTTCCAGTTTATATCTGTATTGTATATCACATGCACCTACATATTTTAGAGCACATGTATTTATACACAATCACACAGAAACATACATAAGCCATTTCATATTTATTTTGCACATGTGCCTATTTCTACTTAGATAGATATACCTATATTACTCCTGGGGGGATTCTGTGGGACTGCGTGCCCGCAGAAAACACCACCACCTCTGCGCAGAATTCCTGTGCTTCCATGCAGAAAATGACAGGGAAGCAAAAGGAAGTCACATGGAGGTGGGAGGGGGACAACTATGGGCACAGTTCTTATGGCTGGGATTGCTCCCCCTCAAGTAGAGGTGAGGTATGAGGAGGACACATGAGGCTACTTGCCACTGTGGACCCCCTCCTCATTTCTGCAAGTGCAGAGCTGCCCAGCTGAAGAAGTCTGCATCTGGGCTCTCCTGACTCTGCACCTGAATGTCGCCTCCTAGTGCCAGTCATGATCCTGTTCTGTATGCTGAAAGTCTTCCTGTTTTCTGTGCAATAGTGTGTGCCTGTGGTGGGGCTGGGTAAGGAGGGGATGGGGAAAATGAGGGAAGGGGGGGTGAGAGTTGGGGGGAAGAGGCAGTGGGGAAGAAAGGGTGTGGAATAGGGCGGGGGAGGGGAATGTGGGAGTGAAGGCAGGGGGATGGAGAAGAAAAAAGGATAGGGGAATTGTGTGGGAAAGTGGGAGCCTGGCATGCAGCATTCCTTCGGCAGCACCTGGGGCTCCCTCATTAAGCAGGCCCGTTGAACCCTGCCCCCATAAACCTGGACCCTTCTGATGAGCCCCCCACACCCAGACCCCCATCCCACTGATCCCTAACCAGCTGCACCTGGACCCCCACCTCATCAAGCCCCATTCCCCCAGCACCCAGACCCCCCGCACTGACCCCCACACCCAGATCCCACTGCCGAGCCCCATCTCCCCACACCACCCTTCTGAGCCAACTACCTTCACCTGGATCCCCTGCAGAGTCCCATTGCACCTGCAACAAGAACCCCCAATGAGCCCATGTGCATCCAGATCTCCCACTGAGCTACCTCACACAGAAACCTTGCAGATTGCCCCACACAGAAACCTCTCACCCCACACCTAGATCCCCCCATACTAAGCCCCTCTACACTTGGATCCTGCTGGGCTGAGCCTGCTCACCTACACCTGGTGCACTGGCACAGAGGGGTGTTTCTGGGACAGACCCAATCCTTGCACTGTGGCAAGGTCAGGTGCAACCTCACTGCTGAGTCTCCATACTGAGAGAGACAGAGGCTTCAGGGTGATCTCCCACCTCAATGCAGCCAGTGGCCTGTGCTCCTCACTGCCATGCTGGAGCCACATTTATTTATTGACAAATAAAATATGTAGAATTTTAAAATATTGTGCACATAATTTTTATTTTTTTTTGTGCAGAATTCCCTCAGGAGTAATACTATATATATGAATACTTATATGGAGGTAGATTTCAAATATATATATATACACACACACACATACACACACACACAATGTGATTGTGTAGAAACATGTGCTACCACTAAGTCCATAGGCACATGTGGCATATATATATATATAAAATGCCATATCTATTATGTGTGTTTCTGTGTGAGGATGTATAAACACATTCACACAGACATATAAGACAAACATTCACACCTTCTAAATGTTAATTTAGCTGGTAGTCTCAAAATGACAGAATATATAGGCAGAAGAATATATAAAAGTATATAAATTCACAGTTTCAAAATACCAAAACATACGTGAAATAAATATTACAAAAGTTAACTTGACCTATAATGCATGTTCATAAAATATGCCTGTATGAGGCCACCTCAGATTTAAGACACCTTTCACAGCTAGGGATCTATTGAATGAAATTCCTTTTCTCTTGTAGAATAGCCTTTGTAAATTCAGCAGAGACCAGAGCAAGCTAATCTCCACTGCAGCTATTCTGTGCCAAGGCTTTCAAGTACTAGATAGGTAATCTAGAATGATTCATGCCCCAGTGCTTCTGAACATTCCTTTTGTGATAAATGTGCAGGGAAGAGGTTGATGCTCTGTTGTGATAATAAAGTTTCTTGACTGGTTTTACAAATCTGTTACTTTAGCCAAGGAAATGTTGTAATGTTGAATTGCCAGGTAACATTGCAATCAAATTAGACTTCCTGGCACTGAAATTCATTGTTTTCCAGTAAGAAGTGAAGTGATGTAAGGAAAGTGAAAGACAAATTAAGATATTTATATTTTTTTGCTTGATATTAACTATTGTGCTTTCTCTATAAATCTTTTTAAATGAATTTCTTTGTATGGGTTTAACAGAAAACAGTGTTGCAGAGCTGATGAAAGCAAAGTATTTCAGGAATAGCTGACACTCGCTAAATGTAACATGCTGACTGCTGACCCAGTAGAACCACGAATGAAATCTAAGAAACAGAGCTATAAATATGATCAGTAGACAGTGATACATAAATATTTAAATATTTTCCAATCCTCTGAAAACATTGATAGGCAAAGGTGCATATACCAACATATACAGTATTAAATCTTTTAATATGTCCCTTGTCTCCCCAGGGTGAATTAGATAATTTTCTACTCCTGTGGGCAACAGGGCCTTGTAGGAAAGTGTGTCCATTAATGGAATATGAATACAAAGAGGGTTGGATGGCAGAAGACAGGGCATGAAAGAGGATTCCCCCTACATTGATATTCCTGGTATGAGTTCAAGAGAAGGAGGTACTGGGGCTTGTAGATTCAAGGTAATGCAAGTCAATCTGCCGGGTGAGATGATCAACCCAGAAAAGATGATGTGCCTGCAATGTATACATGGAGACTTAAAATCTTGCTCCAGTGTACAGCTGGAACTGACAGTAAGCACTGACACTGATTCAATTACAGTATTGCTAGCTGATAAATTAGTGCACCCAGTGATAATAGGCCAAGACTGGCCCTCCTTTCAGCAACTCATTAACAAACTGACCACCCCCACAGTTAAACCCTATGACAAGCCATGCCTTTTGGATACCATGGACCTAGAGCAGACTCCCACACTACATTACCCTTGTTGCTCACACTTTAAACTTAATCCAGAGACTCTCAGGTTTTTCTGCAGTTTTATACCAGAGCTCTGAGCAGTCATATTGCTCTCTTACATACAATGCTTTTTCACATACAATACAATCTTTTCTGCCCTGCCTGTCCTTCCTGAACAGTTTATACCCATCCATGACAGTACTCCAGTCATGTGAGTTATCCACCAAGTCTCTGTTATTCCAATCACATCACAGTTCCTTGACAGTGCCAGGACTTTCAGTTCTCCCTGCTGGTTTCCCAGGCTTCTTGAATTTGTGTAAAGGCACTTAAGATAACTCGCTGATCATCCCACTTTCTCAGTATGAGACAGGAGTCCTCCCCTCTTGCGCTCGCCTGCTTGTGCTTCCTCATGGTATGCCATTTCCCCACTTACCTCAGGGCTTTGGTCTCCTTCCCCCTGTGAACCTAGTTTAAAGCCCTCCTCACTAGGTCAGCCAGCCTGCTTGTGAAGATGATCTTCCCTCTCTTTGTTAGGTGGAGCCCATCTCTCCCTAGCACTCCTTCTTGGAACACCATTCCATAGTCAAAGTATCCAAAGCCTTCTCTCCGACCCCACCTACATAGCCATTTGTTGACTTCCACAATTTGACAGTCTCTTCCCAGGCCTTTTCCTTCCACAGAGAGTATGGATGAGAATACCACTTGTGCCTCAAACTCCTTTATCCTTCTTCCCAGAGCCACATAATCTGCAATGATCTGCTCAAAGTCATTCTTGGCAGTATCGTTGGTGCCCATGTGGAGAAGCAGGAAGGGATAGCAATCCGAGGGCTTGATTAGTCTTGGAAGTCTCTCCATTGCATCATGAATCCTAGCTCCTGGCAAGCAGCACATCTCTCAGTTTTCCCAGCTGTGGCAGTAGATAGATGATTCAGTCCCCCTGAGGAGGGAATCCCCAACCACCACCACCCGCCTCCTTCTCTTGGGGCAGCGGTCATGGAACCCCCCTCCCTAGGACAGTGCATCTCATGCCTTCCAATTGGTGGAGTCTCCTTCTGCTCCTTTCCCTCAGATGTATCATCTAGTCCACTCTCCACATTAGTACATGTGGAGAGAACATTAAAATGTTTGTTCACCTGTATCTGCATTGTTGGTACATGGACGCTCCTCTTTCTTCTGCTGGAGGTCACATGCTGCCAAATTTCTTCACCGTCCTTCTGTCCCCACTGCACAGCCTGCTCTGATTCCTGAGGAAAGAGCAGAGGGAAGGAAGGATATTTCCCAATAACACTGATCTGAAGGTCCTTCCCTCTCTCACAGAGCCAGTTTGTTTGTATTAATACCCTTTATTTTTGTTTATGGACTACCCTGGAAGGAGAGAGGCTTGGAAGTGATCTGGCTAAAGGGACAAGTCACAGGAGGAGGTGACATGCCACTACAGAAGCAGAGCAGCTGGTGGCTATTACAAGAAAACTGGACTTGACACAACCACGGTCATTTTGTATACTTGGCCACCATCAGTTGGAAGCAAAAACACCACATAGAATTCAGCCTTGCTTAGGCAGACAGAACAGCTGCACTGTTACTAACAAGGACAAATTCATAAAAGTGGGGGAGGAATGTAAATAGCTGACCTTCGTCTAAGTGCCTGTGCTTATAAGTTTCTTTCTAGAAGTTGCTGTGCTAATAAGTAAAAATTATCAATTCTTTGCAGTTGCTAAAAAAAAAAATACTAAAAGACCCAGCCTATTAAAAATTACTTTGTTATGCTCTGATTTAAGTTACCTAAAAAAAATTTAAAATATACTTTAAAAACCTTTAAATTTTCTGTAAGAAAAAAACCCCAGCAGCTAGAAGAAAGGCTAGACAGCAAAAACCTGCTTCTGCCACCATTTGACACCACCTCAGACTCTGAGTAACTATATTTTGAGGTGCTCTAGACAATTGCTAATTTAAACGCATGTTTTGCACACAATAAAAACAAGGCTTTTTGAGTGAAAGCACTCTTGTGTGTACCAATCATTTAGCAAATGGAAGTAGTGTGTGCTCCACTAATTTATTTCCTGACACTGTCTAAAAAACAAAAACAAAATAGTTACCATAGCTCTGGGTTCAAATAACCATGGGTAACAGCTGCAGCCCCCTGAGAGACAGCTGCCATACTATGCTCGACAACAAGGAGGCGACAAGCAGTGAGCAGGGAGATAATTTGCACCAGGGTCTATGGCTGGCACTGGATACAGTTCTTCTCTCATTAAGCTGATACTGGGAGGCTGATGTGACTCTGATTCACAATGTGTTTGCCAGGTTGCTTATGGGGCAGTGCACCATATGCCGCCCCATATACAGGGACAGAACAGAAGTAATTCATCCCTTTGCATTTAGACTTTAATAAAACAATAGGGGGGGATTGATGACTTTTTGCAAAATATTTTTAACTTTTTTCCAACCAGCTTATTTAGATAGTCATATATTGTCATTTAAAATATACTATTTGCTTACATTTTTAAAAATACAATGCCACTCATTTACAGAGATCCAATATTTTAAATGGATATTATTTCAGAATTGGTACTTACTGTACTGTTAGTCAGAGGATATTGAAAGAAACATTTTTTTTTTTGTCACAATGGTGGAACAATTACTACTGAGATGTAAAACTGTATAATGTATAACAGTCAGCAAAAATTATGGGCCAGTTTTTTAAACTTATCCAATTTCATATCTGAGACTGGCATCAACTGCAGATACAAAATTCTCATCACAATACATATCTTATATGTTATTATTTGTAGCTACAATTCATTGATTTCACTTTTTGTACCTGCATACATTTAGGTGCCAGAATCAGCCCCTTTACATATTTAGCTCTAAAAGTCTGCTTTTTTCCACAGTAGCAGTTGTGGCTGTGATTTCTTTTTTTTTTAGAGAAACCCAAACATTCATAGTGCTGGGTTATTATTCAGTTGAACTTCCATTTCATTGCGATGTTAAGTGATCATCCTAAACTAGAGTGACCAGATTTCCCGATTTTATAGGGATAGTCCAAATATTTGGGGCTTTTTTATATGGGATCCTATTACCCCTCAGTGCCTGTCCCGATTTTTCACACTTGCTATCTGGTCACCCTATCCTAACACTGGACTAAGAAATCAACTAAGCAACAACAGAATTTTATTCTAAGGCGGAAAAAAAACATAAAATGACACTGACTTTATTGAAGAAATAAATGAAATTGACAGAGAAATCTCCATCAATGAATTGTCCTTTATGATATAAGTTTTGGTACACTATATCTAGCTGTACTGAAAAGAGTTTTCAAAAATAATTATCCCAGGTGAAAATAGCAAGAGGTGACTACAATTACTTATTCCTTAACTAACAATTTCCATTCAAACTAAATCTTTTTTCTAGGTATAGTATCTACTCCTCTGACCCAAACCTGTAAAGAGATTAAGCCATGAAAAAGGGAAAATGTACAATAGTACACCTGTATGACTCTTTATTGTACCTCAAAAAGTAATTACACTTTAATGTAATGTTCATTTGATTTAAAAGTTCCAAGTAACATATTTCAAATGCATTAAGAATATATACTTAACAAATTTAATTATAGTGGATCCCTGTTACAGTAAAATCATTTATTTCATGAAAGAATCTCACTCTAAACAGAGGCTTTTTATATGCAAATTTCCTCACTGCAGTACTGAGACAATTTGGGGCTTCTATTTTGAATCATTATAGATGAGTTTCCACTATGAGAATGTTCCACGGGATCTGAACACTAATTTCTTTTTTTCTTTGCAATATGTGGATGCAAGTCATGTTGTAAAATTATTTTAAGATTTCTTTGTGAAGCCAGTGGTAGAAATTATCTGATATTTTTTATGATTGACCTATATTACCAGAAAATCCTAGAAAGGAAAAACCACCCCCGTCATAAATAGATAGCTAAGGGTTAATGTCTCTTTCACTGTAAAGGGTTAACAAAGAGTAACCTGCAACACCTGACCAAAGGACCAATCAAAGGATAGGATACTTTCAAATCTGGGTGGAGGGAAGCTTGGGTGGGTCTTTTGTTCTTTGTCTGCTGTTCTCTCTGGTTTCTGAGAGTGACCACACGTACCTACAGGCTCTCTAATCTTCTATTTCAATTTTGTAAGAACAAAGGTAGAAAGGCGGTATAGTCTTTTTAACTGTTTTTCTTTATTTGCACATGTGTAGTTTGCTGGAGGTATTTTATATTGTATTTCTGTTGAAGAAGGCTTTTTCTCCAGATTCTATACGCTAAAAGACCGTAACATTTAACATCCTAGATTACAAAAATCCTTACTTTTTTTCTCTTTTTATTAAAAGTTTTGCTTTTAAGACCTGTTTGATTTTCTCTGGTTAAGGCTCAAAGGAACTAGATCTGTATCTTACCAGGGAAGCGGTGGGAGATAGGAGAAAAGAAGGGGGAAGGGGGAATCCTTTTTAATCATGGAGTGATCGAGGCTCTGGGTGAGGGGAGAGAGGAGGAGTAGAGGTGGAAGCCTCTGTTTTAAGATTCAAGGAGTTGAATCCCAGTGATCTTCTAGGGTAACCCAGGGAGAGAAAGCCTAGGAGAGGCACTAGTGAGGGAAAGAGTTTACTTTACTTGTATTAAGATCCAGGGGGTCTGGATCTTGGGGGTCCCCAGGGAAGGGTTTGGGGAAACTAGAGTTTATCAGGTACTCAGAATCCTGATTGGTGGCAGCGTATCAGATCTAAGCTGATAATTAAGCTTAGAGAACTTCATGCTAGTACCTCATTTTTGGACTCTAAGGTTCAGATTGAGGAAAGTATACTATAACACCCCCCCTTCCAGTTTTGTGTATCTAACCAGAAAGTGGTGTATGTAGGAACAACTGTCTTAATATTGAGTGAAAGAAGGCTAACATTGGCACAGAGTATCCCCACATGTAGAAACATCTGTAGAAAGGGACCTGAGTGTGGTGAGTTCCGGTTGAAAACTCTCAGGATCTCCTCACAAAAGCTTTCTCTAATCATTCTATCAAGGCAGAAGGGATATAGAGGTGCAAGACTTGTACCTCTCTCTAGAATGAACAGGGGGAGGAGGACCTATCTCCAAAACCACAGGTCCCTAAGATCTTAAATATGAGGTCATCACCATGGAAGACTTCATTAACTTTGAGATCTTGATCACTCTGGTTCCCATGGACACTGCTGGCCCCAGAATTCACATTAAAAGGGGAGTTGGGGGCCACAGATAAGGTAATGTAACTTGCATCCACATTACCATTTCTAAATAATCACCACAATTTGTATAATCACTTGCATCTCCCAGTCCTGCTGTCAACTCACCTCCTCCCTCCTGGCCCATCCATTTGCCACCACCTCCTCTTAGTTGACTCACAGATCCACAAGGAGACAGCCATGCATCTGAGAAAGAAATTAGGAGAATGATGCCCTGGAGGTGACTGACATCACTCCCTCTCCCAGAGCTTTACAGAAGAGAGGAGGGTCTCCATGCATTATCTAGGTTATATTTTTATTTGGATATTTAGTTAAGCTAAAAGGAGGTGGGGGGTACCTACCCATGTGGTCTAGGCAACTTAAATACATATACAAATAACTCCAGTACTTATGTATCTCACAAAAGATTTTCAGAGATGAGTGTCTCAAGGCTGAGAGCAAGATGTGTTTTAGTAATAATTTTCCATGTATTGTCCTTTCAGAAACCTGTTTGATGCCTGTGAGCAAACTCCTGTTTCTTTCCTTTCAGCTATCTTGACCCAGACAGTTTTTCAAAAGTCTGTTATGAAAATGCTTTTCTTTATGTTTAACTTTGACTAGGATTCATTCCTCTTGATTATGTTTACTTGGTTTAAATATACTGGACACAGAGTCCAGAGATCTTGCATACATTCTTCGGTAACCCAAACACCAGCCCACCTTCTTAGGGTCTGGTGTAGTAAACAATATCATAAATCTTCCCCCAAATATCATAAATATCATAAATCTTCCCCCAGATCTACAGGTTGTTCAGCCCCTTGCTAGGCTCAACAATATTTTCAAAACCCAGGTGCTCTATCCCAGCATTACCAGGCCCCCTTCCCCTGACTCACGGTCATCTGCAGGATCCTATCTTTTCCCTGCAGGACTGTCTGTCTGTCCCTAATTGAGTGCCATGTTAACCTTTTATCCAAGGACCAGGTGATATCACCTGATCCCTGGACTTGACCGGCTCACCTGGGAGGCACTAATTAGTCACAGGTGGGGCTAAGCCAACTCACTTAAAGGGGAATCCCACAGTGTCACACTCCAATGAATCCTAGTCTAACTTGTGTTAAGTAAAGCTATTGCTTTGTGGATTTTTTTTTTTTTTTGCACAGCAGACACATTAATATAGGCATATTTAGCATAGCAGCTTGTATCTCTTTGATCAACCATCCCCATTATGAACTACACTGGAAGCTTACCTTCTGGGACAAAGCATTCTTCACTTTATGGGTCTGACTTCTTTGCCTTCCACAATAAGACATTAGAAGGAAAAGACACCTACTTATACCAAGGTTATGACTTTAACATTACTGAGGAAGGGAGGGTTGGGGGTGAGATTTTGCCAGGGAAACAACGGAAAATAAATGCCAAGAGAGAGCTTTACACACCCAATGGCCTTCTGTTGTCCATGGAGGCTCTAACTTTGCATTTTAAATCTGAAATGATAATTTTATGGTGTTACTTTTTATTTAATTTTATAATAAAATCACAACTACTGCATTACATAAGGCATCTCATTCATGGGTTAGAAAGTCCTTAGTGTTTACCATTAGATGCCATTGATTCATTCCTTTCCTCTCATTTTCATTATTCTGCTTTCTGTAGACTGTTCAAAGCTCTTTCCTCTTTCTCAGAGGCCAAATTTCCATCTGTCTCCAAATTACCGTCTGTGCAGACATCCAGTCAGAAGCACAAACCCCATATGTGCATGTGAGCAGATCTAGAAGTTAGGAGTGAAAATGCCCAGGGCAAGCAAATCAGTGACCACAGAATTAACAGCCATTTCTGAAAATTTGACCCTTATTGTCTTTTATTTTCAAGAAGAAGGTCCTTCTGGTGGTCTAATTGCACAGAACTCCCTTTTCTCATCTCTTTCATGCTGTGGCATTCAGCTGATGCAGGGACTCATACTGAAAAATAAAATAAAAATATCCTATTCCAAATGAGGCCAAGTCCCATATTCCCATGTTAGTTTTTACAGTAGTCTCAGCTGTTCTGTTTGCTCCCACCTTGGCAGGAGTATAAATTTCCCCAAAGGCTTGAAGGCACACATTTTTAGAATCTTCAAGAGTAAAGTCTGAATGACTTATTTTTCTAGCTTTCAATGAACAGTGAGCATAATGGGTAGAAGAGAGCAAGCTCAAGTGCTAAAGCGAATAAGCATTGTAAGGCTCATTTGTAGAGTCTGAATCTCAAGTGAACAGCTGGCTGCCTCTCTGGAGAATGTTCCAATCTCCTGTTCTCATCAGTAATAAGCTGCTTATCAGCTTCAATTTCAGTTGCTCCTCTAAAACATGGAACTCATTGTTTTGAACACTCTCAGTCTTTGCCTCAGGTTAAAGTTATGAATCTTGTTTAATCAATAGCTTACAGTTCTCCCAGGAGTGTCTCTGTTTTAGCTGCAGCGCCGACAATATTTGAAGCCCTAGTTTGAAGAGATGAAAATTTCTACAAAAATATAACTGAAAAAATGAACACATAGGGAAACGTTGGTAGTGCTAGTTTTAGAGACAGCTTAAAGTTATCAAGCATACCAAATTAATTAGTAAATTTGTACAAATCTCATAAACCGGGTTCATGGGAATGTTTACATACCAGTTCCATGCACTGAATATCATAATTTGTCTCTACCATCCACAGGTATTGGTCTGCTGTGTTCAGATTTGCCTGAGCGTAATGTTTCTCAGATTGTTTACATAGTTTTCTTGTTTTTTGGCATTATTGCGGTTTCAAAGTGAGTTTAAGTTAGTTACCATAAAGAAGTCTGATAGTAGATAGAAACACTTGTAAAGTTTTTACCAAGGCTGGGCATAGTACAAATGCTGAAGCACAGTATCTGAAAATCAGCATGGCTGAACACAAATTGGTTAGAAGAAAATAAAATTAGGAGCCATATAGTCTTAAAAACAAAAGCATTGATGATGGGGGTTATGTCTCTTGTCACCCATTACTTATGATTTACTGTAAATGTTAACCTCCCCCACCCCTTTTTAATGCTCCTGTCTTAGGCCTGGTCTACACTACGCGTTTATACTGATTTTAGCAGCGTTAAACCGATTTAACATTGTACCCGTCCACAGTACGAGGCCCTTTATATCGCTATAAAAGGCTCTTTAAATCAGTTTCTGTACTCCTCCCCAACGAGAGGAGTAGTGCTAAAATCGGTATTACCATATCGGATTAAGGTTAGCGTAGTCGCAAATCGACAGTATTGGCCTCCGGGCGGTATCCCACAGTGCTTCACTGTAACTGCTCTGGACAGCAATCTGAATTTGGATGCAGTGGCCAGGTAGACAGGAAAAGCCCCGCAAAGTTTTGAATTTCATTTCCTGTTTGTCCAGCGTGGAGCTCTGATCAGCATGGGTGGCGATGCAGTCCCAAATCCAAAAAGAGCAGCAGCATGGACTGTACAGGAGATACTGGATCTGACCACTGTATGGGGAGACAAATCTGTTTTATCAGAGCTCCGTTACAGAAGACAAAATGACAAAGCATTTGAAAAAAATCTCCAGGCTATGATACAGAGTCCACAGCACAGTGCTGTGTGACATGTGTAATGGAAAGCCAAAGAATCCAATGGATGCTCATGGAGGGAGGGAGGGGATACTGAGGACTCCAGCTATCCCACAGTCCCTGCAGTCTCTGAAAATCATTTGCATTCTTGGCTGAGCTCCCAACGCCTGTAGGGTCAAACACATTGTCCGGGGTGGTTCAGGGTCTATCTCGTCAATTTACCTCCTCCCCCTCCATGATAGAAAAGGGGAAAAAATCGTTTCTTGACTTTTTTATATGTCACCCTATGTATACTGCATCCTGCTGGTAGACACGGTGCTGCAGCAGTAAACAGTAGCATCCTCTCTCCTCCCGTCCCCGGTGGCAGACGGTACAGTGCAGTAGGACTGATAGCTGTCCTCATCATGAGCCCGTGAGTGCTCTTGGCTGGCCTCAGGTGAGGCTGGGCCGTGAGCGCAAGCTTGAATGGTAAAGAAATAGCGAGATGAATTCTCCGGTGAATTCCCAGTAAGCTGGACAGAATGAGCTTGCGGTAACACTTCTTGTATCATAGACTGGAGCGGGGCATAATGAGGGGGCTTGAAGCACCGTTCCATGCACGACCCCGTGCCTGCTCATGTCTAGAGAGAGAAAATGATTCTGTAACGTGCCTTGGTCACATATAGGTCAATGCGTCAGGATGCTGGGCTCTCTATCTCCGGCACGTTTAATTTGACAGTTAATGGTCTCCTGCCTGGAACTAGTCTGGCGGCTGCTGAGCGATCCTCCGCATCCGCTCCGCCTCTATATGGATCGTCAGGAGCCTCAACAAGTCAGTACAGGATGATTCTCTTTCCTAGACCATTGTTTAATCATTCATAGCCAACAAATGACCGACCGCGGCGGGACCATTGCCACAGTAGCCCAGGAAGGTTGGGGGAGGAGGGAACGCAATGAGTGGGTTGTTGCAGGTGGCACCCCCCATGAAATGGCATGCACCTCATCATTTCTGCAGGATCTGATATGGAGCGGCTGTATCTCTGGTCTCTGATACACTGGTTCTTAGTACACTTGCCCCATATCTAGGCAGGACTGCTCTATTTTAGATACCACAAAGGAGAGATTTACTCGGGAGTCTTCCCATTTTGTCTTGTGCTCCCCCGGCTGACCTCAGCCAGGGGCACCCATGACAGCAGCAGATGGTACAGAACGACAGATAACCATCATTTCATTGCCAATTTACCATGGCACAGCAGACGGTACAGAATGACTGATAACCGTCTCTGCTATCATGCAGAGGCAAATGAATGCTGCTGTGTAGCGCTGCAGTACCGCATCTGTTAGTAGATATATGGTGACAGTAAAAAAATGCTGAACGGGCTCCATGGTTGCCATGCTATGGCATCTCCCAGGGTAATCCAGGGAAAAACGGTGCGAAATGATTGTCTGCCGTTGCTTTCCCAGAGGAAGGAATGACTGATGACATTTACCCAGAACCACCGACGACAATGATTTTTGCCCCATGAGGCACTGGGATATCAACCCAGAATTCCAAGGGGCAGGGGAGACTGCGGGAATTATGGAATAGCTACGGAATAGCTACCCACAGTGCAACGCTCCAGAAATCGACGCTAGCCTCGGAACATGGACGCACACCACCGAATTAATGTGCTTAGTGTGGCCGCATGCACTCGACTTTATACAATCTGTTTTACAAACCCAGTTTACGTAAAATTGGAATAATGCCATAGTGTAGACGTACCCTTAGATATATTCTGACCAAAGTGAACCTCCTTAATTTGCTACTGTAAATAAGTGCTTCTTTTCTAACCATTATCTACTTGCTTAAAAAACTAAGAACTTCATCTCAACAGAAATTCCCTTCAGTTATTTCTTTGCTGCTTCTGGGAAGAAGCGGCTAATGTTTGTGATTATTTTCAAATATGAAGGAAACACAAATAGGTATCCAGGTTGTCTATAGTCTGACCGGCAACAGTCGGAAAAAAAAGCAGGTTTACTTCCCTCTCCTGTTTCCTCCACCACCCAGGCACATAAGGAGCTATTGTGCTAGCATGTTATTGCAGTGCCTCTGTTACAACATCAGCATTTCTTCTGGTTTAAACTCCACTACTGGTGTTAATAATTAGATGTCTCCCTGCCCCCCCCCCACACTAAATCATTCCACATCAGGGAAACAGATATACTCAATGATTCCCATGATAATTTTTAAGACACTAGTGGTATAAGGAAAGCATTCCCCCTTTCCCTAAACAAAAAAAGTTAAAGAATAAAGGCATTACTAAATTTTAAAGTTGCTTTTTTGACAAAAAAAAAGATACATTTAGTATTCTGGTTCAATTACATTGATTTTGAAGTTTAGTTTTCAGAAATGATGAAAACTGTGAACCTCAGACACTTAGAACAGTTCCTTTGTTAATAAGGCAGTCAATGTTTGCCTTTATGTAAGTAGTTCTCATGTCAAAACATCATCATAAAATGAATATTCATTATTATATTGATGCTTCTTTCAGAATAAAAGGCATGGTTATTACAAGTGGTCATTTCAAGCTGGAGAACCAAGAAGGACCTGATGAAAGCTATCTATATTATTAATGATAAGTTTTGTATCCACATTATCACTTTGGATGAAGCTCCAGCTGAACTACAGTTATTCTAGGTATGCTTCATCTATAAATCTGTTGATCTGTTTAGGACTGGTGCCTTGCAAACCTTCACATAAGTTAAACACTAGCCCAAACTTTCCTCCATTCTAATCTTTTTTTTAAATGTGGAAAGGTTAAAATCAGTTTCTATATTTACTAATTTAATCTGAGATTGAAAGTGAACATACTGAAGGGCGCTATTCTTACTTAAGTTGCTTTATGGTATGGCCAATTTGCTACATTTTTGTGACTGGCAGGATTTTTAAGGGGCTGGAGCAAGTCTCACTATGATGTGAGAACACTTCAGCTCTCTAGTGAGGCGAAATCCCTCTTATTGGCTGCCTAACCTGCTTGACTTGTTCTGTGACTGAAAAACTAATCCAACTGATACAGGAAGAACTCTCTCCCTGCTCCTTCACCCTCAGCAACCCAAACTCATTCTTACAAAGGAGGAGATGGTAGCTATAGAGACTAGAAGTTCAGAGTAGCTTTGCCTTCTTCCCCCCCTACACTCCTGTGAGCAACTGGGTTAGGATTGCGCCTCTGCTCCTCCCCCATTTTCACTTGTAACACCTGGCCAGAGAAAGAGCAGCGGAGGAAGTGAAGAACCCCTGGAGCTGCCCCAGCCCCAACCTGAAAGAGGGAGAGGGGACCACCCACAGTAGGCCAGGGAGAGGAAACAGAAGAACCAGGGAAAGCTGTGGTGGGGAAGGGGTCATGGGGCTGATTAATGCTGGGACGAGAAGACAAAAATGATTGGATGTTAGGGGCAGAATTAATTGCCAGTCAGGTGATGGGCAGTTGCTGGGGGGCTAGAGCTCCTACAGCAGATGGCCAAAATCACCTTTCCCAATAAATATGGGAAATTAGGCAATGCTAATTTTCCCTCACACACACTGAGGATGGGCTAGGGAGTTCAAAAATCAAAAGACAGGACAAAACCCCACAATATAATCTTAGCTTTTAAAACTCTTATGACTGTTTGGGCCATCCTCAGGCTTTTTGGGTGGATCTGTCTCATGATTTTTTCAACCTCTTGAAGATGACAATAGTGGCTTTATTTCCATCAGATCCAAAGCATGAAATAGTGGAATCATCAATAAAAAATATATTTTTTAATGGATGATACAGTTCAATTCCCAGACCAAAGAAGTTTAGATAAGTTCTGGATAAGCTTTGAAACTTTTTGACAAATTTCACTCTGAAATTGTTGTTTCATCCTTAGTTCAGATTAAAATAATTAAATCTCTCTGTAAAGGTACATGAAAAATAGTGGTGACTTGGAACTGTAGCAGTTAACCCAGACTGGCATTTTCTATTCATTTAATTGCCACAGGGCCAGTGTTTTAGTTGTTGTTGATGGATGGATAAAATATCTTCATATGTAATGGTGACCAACAAGAGTCTGTGCCTGAGGTAATACATTATTACAGCAGTTTTGCAAATCTAGTATTACAGGTCAGGAATGAGAGACAAGGAGGATATGGTAATATCTTTTATTGCACCAACTTCTGACGGTAAGCAAAAAAAGCTTGTCCAACAAAAGATTATCTCATCCACCTTGTCTAATATCTTGGGGGCAGCACAGCTACAACAACACTGCATAGGTCAGGAATGAGGCAGATCAAGAGGAACTATTGTGAAATAGAAGAAATTGTCTTCATTGTAACAGTTAGTGTTATCATTCCCACCTGGAACTTAGATGAGAATCAAATTCAAAAAAGCTTTTTTTCTTTTTTTTTATAAGGGAAGAAAGGCTGCATTCTGAAGTGGGGCAAGAAAAATATTATAACATAACTTGCAGAATATTTTAATCCAAGGATTTGAACTTGTTTGGAACACCGTACCTGGGAAGGTATGGCATTATCTTCATTATACAAATGGGGAAACTGAGACATGGGCCAGCTGTCTAAATTTTAAAAGTAACTGCTAATTTCTGGTGCCTAAGTCTCTGGGGGCCCAACCTGAGGCACATAGATTGGACCAAGAATTAGGTAATACTTAAAGATTTAGATTCAAATGACTTGTCCAAAGCCATAGAGAAAGCCAGAGTTGGAATAAGGATTAGAACCCCAGTCTCCTGACTCCCAATGAGGTGTTTTAACTTGCAGAAAATGGTACCTCATTTTTGCATCATATACTATTACCAAAAAAACCAAACATTCATCCCATCCTCTTATTCTACACTGAACAATCAGAACATGCCTATCTCTTAACCAACACCAGGAGTGCAGGGCATTTACACTCCTTGGTTCCCCAGAAGAAAGGGCTTGAAAGGAGAAGCTCTGAGGCAATTAATGGATTTGAGTCCCCCTTCTCAAAATGGAGTGAAGCTGGTGAAGGAGGAGGAAAGGGTGAAATCCTGGCCCGATTGAAGTCAGTTGGAGTTTTACTATTGACTTCAGTAGAGCCAGCATCTCATCATCTGATTGTATATATATTTAACAACCCAAAACAAAATGTTTGGTACATTCAAACTCCTTCTGTAAGTGCGATCAGATGGCAACCAACCCCGGCAAATAGTTTTTGCATGAATAGCTGGAGCAACATATTGTGGCATCTGGAAAACTGTGAAGGCATTCAGTTAATTTGTGTTAAGTCCTTTATTTGGTTTAAACAGCAATGATATATAGGGAAAGTCTTTTGGAAAGCTAGAATTTTGAATGGAAAGTTAATTACAGTGCCATTCTTTAATGGTATCTTTTTTTCCCAATCTGTACAAATGAATGCCCTGAATGTAATGACAGCAACATTCTGTTCAGTTAGGAACTGTTGTTGACATCCTTCACTAAATGAAGGTGTCTATCTCCAGCAAATGAGGGCACAATAAAATATAAAATACTTATTTTTGCAAATGATATTCAGTATATAAAGTGTTATTGCCTTTGCAGATGAGCGGGAAGTACTTATCAAATGCCAAGCTTCATGCAATCTCTAACATAAGGTTTCTTAAATGCCAAAAAATTAACTTCCATTACCTCATAGCTTGTCCACTTCATTTCAAACCCGAATCTTAGCTTGGAGTGGCTGATGTAACTCAATACTTTGACAGATAGATGGTATTTGTTCAATTTAAATGACACTCATCATGCTGACTTTTGTTCTAAAGCTCTACAAGGTTAATTGAGCAGATATGAAGAATAAGCTAGGCTAAATTTGCCAGAAGTGCTAATCCTCTGGACTTAATTTAAGACTCCTCCATTTTGTGCATTAGACTGAATCATGTAGGCAGTTTAAAGAAAAAATGCTAATAAAAGACAACTAAATTTTTAAATGTACATGCAGAAGGGAATTTTAATAAAGTCAAGTTTAGTGGATTCGAATCCTAGCAACAGGAATAAAGCTTTTTCCATCTAAACTATTTATGCTACCATGTGAAAGAATGTGAAGGGAACATATCTGTGCTTTTATAATGTAAAGGTTTGCTTATAACCTTCAAAACTATTTCTCACAAAGTATGTTAGATTTTTTGAATATATGGTGCCGTTCACTTTTATTTGGATAGTAATATATTCCAGAAGATTGTTTTTTCTTTTTTTTTATGAAAACTAATTAAGAATACAGTCATTGTATGTTATATTAAGTAAGTAATTACTTGGTAGATTGGAACATTTCTGTAGAATATTATGCTTAATTCAGTCAAGCAGCAGACTGTGTTGGAATAAATGAGCAAAGTTTAAAGCTAACTAAGAATATTTTTTTCATTTTCTGTTTCCAAAAATACATTAAAAAATTACACTATTTCTTTCTCACTTTCTTTCTAAAATCTGAAGACCCTTCCCCCAGACGAAGGGAGGAGCTACTAAATCAAGGACTCAAATAAATTTGGAGGACAACAAATGATAAAACAAGAAAAGGTATGAGGGTTACAGGGGCAAAATCAGGGATCCAGAAGGGACACCAAGCAGAGAACTCTGGACAGCGCCCACTGCTCCACAAAGGTGTTTAGGGATCTGGTGGACGTTGCCCTGAGGAATTGTGCCCAAACATGTGATTGGAAGGAGAAATGGAAATAGGCCCCACAGTCGCAGAACATCTCCCCATCCAGCAACCTCCTCCTGGTTTTATAGATGGCCACTTTAGCAAATACCAGAAGAAGGTTAATGAGAAGGTTGATGAGGAGGTCTCACAACTTCATGGGGCATGGACAGGGTGTGCGTAAATTAGGAGGGGTGGGGAAAAGTGCAGCCAGAATCTTAAGAGAAGGTTCTGGAGGTGCAAGAAAAGGGGCTGCAACATGGCAAACTCGAGATAAATGTGTGCCAGGGTCTCTCTCATGTCACAGAAGGGGCAGATATCAGGGAGAGGGGTGAACTGCACCAGGTACACACTCGTGCTCACAGCTCCATGAAGAAGCCACCACCTGATATCCCTGGTGGGCCATGAATCAAGGTGGATTACAGGCTGGCCCACTGGGGTTCCTCACACTCCACAGAGGGTGACCAGATATCCCAATTTTATAGAGACAGTCCTGATTTTTGTATCTTTTTCTTATATAGGCTCCTATTATCCCCTACCCCTTGTCCCGATTTTTCACTTTTACTGTCTGGTCACCCTAACTCCACAGGAGGTAAGAGGTCCCCCCCCCGATGTTGAGGCAGGAAACAAAGTGTGGAGCATAAGCACATACAGTACTAAAAGCTTACAAGTGAGCCAGCATTTTGATGACTTGGACACTAATCCGTTGCCCTAAAGAAGACTGAATGGGAATATGCAGGTAAGTAGCTGATCAGGCTGGGAGAGTTGATGAACCAATTAGCCATCATCTGAGAAGTATAAAAAGACAGGAAGGAAGTGGGGGGGGGGGGGACTAGGCCTAGCTGAGCCCAGTATGTCCTGAGATTGCAAGGAAGTGAGATCTCTGTTGCTCCAACACTCTTGGGAAATGTCCCAAAAGTCAGAAACCATAAATACTTTTCTGTGTGAGCTTATACTGCAGTTGAATGATGTTTTTCATATTCCCATCACCAAAGTTGCCACTGACTGGACAGGCAGAAGCTTCTGGAGCATTAAAGGATGGAATTCACCCAATTACACAGTATCACCAAGATGGCATAAAGCACATTGTTGAATACAAATAATTGTTGTGATACAAAACATGTTTAAATAATCTTAATTTTGCGTGGCAATCAGGGTTATAATCCTACCACAAGGGTGCCCAGACTTACAATATGAACATTTATTATATTTGGTAGAATACACATGCAGTCAGAGTAGGATCAAACCACTCATTTCTAGTATGACAAGGAATATCCTTTTTTGTAGCAGTTATTCTAAGTCACAGAGGTGTTTGCCCTTCCCAGATGGCTTCCGTGTTAGCATAATTTTCCAAATGGACTGTGTGCATATAGCTTACAGGGTGAATATTTGTTGCATGACAACAGAACATAAATAATCCACTTTCTATTCAAAGATCCTTCTTGATTTCCTTTTTCACTGAACAATCTGTAATTAAGAACAAAAATTGATAGTTTGGTCTGGACATACTTTCAGTGTTAATTAAATTTGGTATTTATTGTATCAAGCCATAATGAATCCTGATGTTTCACTGAAAATGTGATCCTGCCAGGTTCTACTGGTACAGTTCCTACCATAGTCAATGCTTAATAACATCATCCACTTAAATGAGTTCAGCTGCCTCCCTGTGCAGCTGAGTTGCAGTTCTACAGTGCCAGCCATGTCCTGTCTCCATCCCCACAAATTCACAGCTCAGCCTGTCTCTGGGATATCTCCTTCTGAGTGACTCAAATGCTGCACAGCCAAAAGAGAACTGATCTTTTCTCCAAATCTCTCCATGTCCCCCTTTCTCTTGGCACAGTTACCACCATCCTAACAGCCACTCAGGTCTTAGTCCAGAGGCCATATTTGATTCCTTCCTCCATTTTCCCCTACCCAAGACAATCTAATGTCAAATCCTACTGTTTCTTCCTCCACAGCATTTCTAATATGTGACCATCTCTTTTTTGTCCACCTTGCTAAAACTCTCACTTTTCACTCGTCATCTCCTATCTTGCTAATGTGACCTCTTGTTTTCTGGTTTCTGTGACACTCACACTGCTCTTCCTTTAGTCTCTATGTAAAATGCAGCTACTAATGTTATCCTCTTTCTTAACCGCAGTGTTCCACTTTTAGAACCCCTGCACTGGCTTCCTCTTCTTTACTATAACAAGTTAAAGCTTCTTGGAGTTGCTGTCAGTCTTGCCAATAGCATTAGTCTTCGTGCCCCCCTTAAACTACTTCTTCCACAAGCAGTTTAATTTTTTTCTGTGCCATGCTTCCTGAGATGGTTCACTGGGTCACTTTTCCCTGATCCCCATAAAACTCACCAAGAGACAGCCTTTTGCTTTGACACTGACAACAAATAAGCCAACGTCAACACTTAATTCTTCTTTTATTTTTGCTCACAGTAGTAAACCAAGCTAACAGAAAAACAACCCACCAGTCCCCACAGGGATCTAACAAGAGATGCCACTTGTCACCATGACACATATGTATATTGCCCTTTCCCATGTTATTTGAGAGCCAGTAGTCACTCTCTCTCCAACAATATTACAGCAGAAGCCTTTTGCTACTTTGGGGCACTTAAAAGAGACAGGCTTGTTCCATCCTGCCCCCAAGACCCCTGCTCAGCATCTCCATGTATTGAGCAAGTATTCAGTAATAACAGAAGAATTAAACATGGTAATTGTGTGGTACAGCCTGGGATATTTCAGGCCTAGATGCCAGTAAAGGCCAGTCCAGCAGTAGCAGCAGTTCAGTCCTGGGGTTGCTGGCAAAGAATAAAGAAAACAGGTGTGCCACTTATTTTCCTGATTATGCTGACCTTCTCCAGCTACTATCTTCAGAAGGCCAGTGGAGGTTGGCTTGCTTCCTCTAAAGGTGGCAAGTAAGTGAACTGGAGAGTAAAATATGTGATGGGAAGGGGAAGTTTAAGGCCACAGGTTGCTTCCTTTCCCATAAGATGCTTCCTTCCTCATTCAGAAACCATTTGCTGGGAAATATGAAGAGCTCCCCTAGACACAGGGGATATTTATGCAAAGTCCACTGCAGGATCAGTGCCTTAGATGGCTAAGATGTGTGAATGTATTAGTAAGTGTTATCTCTTGCCCTTGCTATATATTATACTGAAATTTCTCAGCACCATATTTTCACAAGGACAACTGAACAGACTTAACATCCCTAAAAATAACTGGATAGGTGAACTCATTTTGTTTTTCCTTTAGAGGAACCTGCACTATCTGTGCTTCTGATTACTTAACTCTGAGCAAATGTCAGAGTTCTTCAGCATTTAATACCTAACCGTATGTTAGCATTTCCAACTAAAATAGTTGGTTTTGATTTTATATAACTATTTTCCAGTTAATAAAATGAAATAACTTGAATGTAAAAGGGCTATATTACCACACTATGAATTATTTATTAATTTTACCATGTATAGCAACAAATGATTTTGCAATACTGTCAAAAATCTTATTTTGAAATGGTGTTGGTATGATCAGTTTTTTTTTTTTAAATAAAAACACTGTCAAAACTTGTTTAATCAAGTTTTTTTTTAATAAAACACTGGCATCATAACTTGTTTATGTTGCACTGGCTTTCTATTCATTAGTAACAATAACAATGATAACGTTCAGAGAGATTGTCAAACCAAAATTAAAAAGTTTCTGAACCTTTTTTTCACCTACAACTTTGGGTAATTGGTATTTTGTCCAGTTTTGGGCCCCACACTATAAGAAAGATGTGGAAAAATTGGAAAGAGAGCAGCGGAGGGCAACAAAAAGTATTAGGGGGCTGGACCACATGACCTATGGGGAGAGACTGGGGGAACTGGGATTGTTTAGTCTGCAGAAGAGAAGAATGAGGGAGGATTTGGTAGCTGCTTTCAGCTACCTGAAGGGGGCTTCCAAAGAGGATAGATCTAGACTGTTCTCAGTGGTACCAGATGACAGAACAAGGAGTAATGGTCTCAAGTTGCAGTGGGGGCGATTTAGGTTGGATATTAGGAAAAACTTTTTCACTAGGAGGGTGCCAAAGCCTTGGAATGCGTTTGTTACCTAGGGAGGTTGTGGAATCTCCTTCCTTAGTGGTTTTTAAGGTCAGGCTTGACAAAGCCCTGGCTGGGATGATTTAGTTGAGAATTGATCCTGCTTTGAGCATGGGGTTGGACTAGATGACCTCCCGAGATCCCTTCCAACCCTGATATTCTATGATTCTATGATCTTTCATAGTTCAAAGCTCAGAAATATTAAAGATATTAGGCTAGCATTAAGAATTCTGCTTTGGAGCATATTGCATTGGAAGGTGGCAGGTTTTGGCATTGTAGGTTGGCATTTTCAAAAGCACTCACCCATTGACTACAGTTAAGCAACTTTTGAGCACATTTCAAAATACTACCCATATTTTGGTCAGTTGACCATTCCAAGGGTGCTTAGGGAGACCAAATAAGATTTCACTCACCAGCCAAGGCTCTGGTAAATTAGTCTGTGAGCTACAAAGCCAGAAAAAACTACAGGGTTTGTGCCCAATAGCCTCAGTAAAAGTTCTATTATAAGCACTACATCCAAGTCCAATGAGTTCCATACTTCAAAGGACAATACAGGCAATATTCATTGATGAAATACTGTTGCTTCCAGCAGAGAATACCTTCAGAAATTATACTGTAGCATAAGCTAAACTGCCCTTTTCTGAAACTAATAAAATGGTCTTACATAGAAGATCTACATATGACAGTTCCAGTAATGACAAGAAACAAATTGGAAGATCATTAGATAAGTATCTGAACTTTTAGACACTTAATCTAAACTGAACTGCACTTTTTGAAGTTCACTTATTAAAACATAAAATATTTGGTTAATGGGAAAAACATATATGTTCAGTTGTAGCTATATAACACTAAACTAAATTACATACAAATTATGCTTGTAAGGACCCAATCTTTAAAACTCTGCCTCAAGTGAATAATCTTTGCTTGCTTGAGTAGCTGGAATAAAACGTTTGCAGAATCAGACTAATAGTTACTTCTCAGTTAAACGTATTGTTGTTGTGTGATATTTACAAAACTGTGCCGACATTATAGAACAGAATAACTGAAGAATTTTTTAAGAATGCTAGGATTTTATAATTTTCCAATTCAGTTCTGACACAACATTTCAGTAGGAATGTTATCTATGTCCACACAGAAAACCTTGTTAGGCCTCCAAGTGAAAAAATGTGCTCACTTATGCCCATGCTTAACTTTATATATTGCAGCCGATGATAGTTAAGCACATAATTGCTTTCCTGAATTGGACTTTTGAGTACTTTGTTGTTCAACTGATAAAAATGCACTTATATTCAAAAAGCTCTAAGGACATGTACAAAAATCACACCAAAACAAGGCAACAGTATCAAAGTAAAGGGAAGATATATATTCCAAATATTATTTAGGTTTGTTGCTTTTATAGGTCAAATCATCGGGCTCAATTGCAATTAAATAATCAAAGATTGTTAGTGAAAGATTAACATAGCACAATACAAAAGGAAGGCTCTTATTTACCAAAATGATTTGAAGACTAGAGAAGCAACTCTATTCATTTCTAACTCACTCCCAGGAACTCTGCTTCAGCATCTCTAATCAATTCACTAAAGACATCTGCAACCAAGTCTTTATTAGAGAAAAAGCACAATTACTAATTCCTAATGAGCTAAAACATCTCAGTGGGTTGTTATCTCATCGACCATCAAACATTCATTGACCATCAAACACATTTGCAATAACATGAATTCATCACCAATTGCATGTAGTCCCTTCCTGGACATCTGGCCACCTCCCCCATGGGTCAACAGGGTAAAATATTATATAAATTGCACAATTTGATCACATGCTAAAATTTACCTGAAGTACAGAATCTCTAGAATTATAGTTAACATTTTGGCTCATGCACAAAGTATCTTGGGATTTTATGTGCAGAGAATCATGGGGAGTTTAATTCATTTGCTCACATATCCAGTCTAACCTGAGAGCTTTCTGCACCCTTCCTGCTTGAAGGCAATGGAGCCTAATGGATAGACTCCTGGATTCTCTCCCAGGGCTGACCACCAGCCTGCTAGATGATCCTCGGCAACTCTGTGGCTCAGTTTCCTACCTGTAAAATCGCAACAATGATCCTTTAAAAAGCACTTTGAAATCTATGGATGAAAACAACTGTAGAAGAGCTAGTTATTATTATTATGATGATACATGGAGCTTTGTTTCTTCAGTCCATCTATAATGATTATTGAAAACAGAATGCATTGTCTGAATTCTTCTGTAAAGACTAATATTTTTTATAAAATTGCAGTAGAAGTGATCATAAAAACAAATGATAGTAATGCCTGTGAAATACCATTACGTTTGTTGCTGATATTAATTCTTAAACCAATGAGCCCAGAGAGAACAATTGCTATATCTAATTCCTTTGCTGTACAAAATGCAAAATAAGAAACTTGACATATTAGTACAATATGATGCCCTTCATGAGTAGGTTGGGATCAGTCCTTTGAAGCCTTTTTATCAGCAGCACAGCATAGACAAATTAAGCTGTATTTCAAGGCCTAATATTCATTACATATAACTGATGGTTATATGACGTCACTGTGGCTCTTAATGTCAGAATAATGTATCGCCGATAACACAAGCAAGCAGAAAGGTTGAAAATGTCCATTCCATTTTTAAATGGATAATAATTTATAGAGGTTGAACACAGATGAATGACTAGCATAGTTTTAGCTAATTAGTCTTATTGTCTTTAATATACTGAACTACAGTATTGGGCATGACATTTCTACTTTTGTGTCTTAATAAAATAAACATTCCTAGACAGACTACCACAGATACACAATGATAATCCTAATAATCCATCTGGGTGCTAACTGATCCAGATCCATCAGATTCTTATACCCCCAAATCCTTTGCCACAATCCGAGCCTGCCAAAACCAATTTTTTCCTTTTTCATTTCCTATCTCACACCCTATTTCTATTTTCTAAGATGACAAGATAGATCCCTGTCTTATTCCTTCCTTATGATGGGATGTAGCTATCTTCTACTGTCCTCTGAAGCGGGCTTGGAGCCATGATATCCCCCATATTTATAATAATACCTAAGAAGAGACCCTTCCCAACCAAAATGTGCTTATGAGATTTTTTTGGTTTAAATACCAGCCTTCTAGCTGCACCTTGCTAGGCTCAGAGGCATAAAAATGAGACAGGCTTCTTGCAGGGACACAAGTAATGGTTTGATGATTGGAAGCTAGAACAATGGGCTCTGGAGACATATATGTTCTCTTTTTGCTTGAACTTTTAAATTGTATGAGGGGAATGTGACCAGAGTCATAGCTCATTAATGTTATTTTAGTTGCATCAAATAAACTTGAAATCCTATTTAACTTGGGAATCCTGCTGAGTTTGCTTCCACCTCCATGTTCCTACTGCATTCCCACTCCTGAATCAGTGATTCTGGTACCAGTAAAGTATCCCAATCCATTAACTAATTATTGCACTACCACTGTTATTCTGTCTCTACTGCACAGTTCCAACTGCAGCCTGTTTGCTCATAAGCCTGTGTTTCAATGATCCAACAATCATGCTTTAATCCATCCTTCCGTATACAAATGTGAGCTGACTACATGTACCAAATTACTCAGAAAAAAAAATGAGGCAGTAATTAGATTTCCCTCCCTGCCCCTCTCTATTTTATTCAGATCTCAGAATACCTTTACTAAATTTGTTTAGGAGCTAGGCAGAAAGATCCTTGGATTAATAATATTCCTGATGTTCCTTGGTGCTCCATATTGCTTGAATTAATGTGATGGAAAAAAAGTGCCAGAGTTAACAACAAAAATAAATATTGCTTATTAATCAAAGAGGAAGCTGAACAAAGTTTTGGAAAAGGAAGAAATACAGGGGATAAGAATTAATTATGTTGGGGAGGGAGGGGTTAAGATGATGGGACATATATGGACTGATTTATATTTCCTTAGGGCCTTACTGTCCCAAGTAGACACATTGATTTTAATGAGTTTACTTACATCGAGTAATACTTTATTCTGCAAGTGTAATTCTAAGGTTTGTTAGAAAATATGTGGCATAGAAGGCTCCTTAAAGGCTTCTGTAGAGGACCCCCAAATGGCTTGAGCAGCCATATAGTCATCCATGAGGTGGGTAGCCTCAGCGAGATTTACCAGCCAGTGTCTTCAAAGCTGGTCCCAATCAGTGGGAGGAAGAATACATATGAACTGTTTTAGGACTATGAGTTCAACTACCTAGGGCTTTGTTTGAGATTCTGGTTTTAACCATCACCAGCAGCAGTCCTTCAGCCTCTGGGCAACTGCCTGATGTCCTGCATGGCAGAAACACTGATGGTAGGACTCTTCATCTAGATCTAACCTGTTCAATATGGCTGCCTTCACCTGCTCATAGTCTTGGGCTGCTATGTCATCCAGTCCCCAATATGCTGCATTTGCTTCTCTGATGAGGACTGGGGTGAGACAGATTGCCCACTGGGCTGGGGACCAATATGAAGCCATGGCTACCCTCTCAAAGGTTAGCAGGAATGCTTCAGAGTCATCATTTGCCATCACCTTGAGGACCACTGGGGCCAGACCAATTCCCCGTATTGTGGGGGATGCATTTCCCACAGAAGCAGGACACTGAGGCATAGCAGCTGGTACTAGCTCCACCACCCGTTGTAACAGCTGTTGACAATGAGATGCCATCTGTTCAAACAGCTGTTGTTGCCGGGCTTGTGAATCTGCCAGCCTTTGAAGGAACTGATTCACTGGTTCTCTGGCATATGTAGAAGGAAAAGAAAGAGAAGGTTTTATTTTGCTCCTGGCTTCCCTTTCGTGCAGAGAGGGTCCCCTGAACACAAACCCAAATTCTGGTACCATGTTGTCACAGATTCTGGGTATGGTCCCATGGAGGGTCATTGCTGCCCCCACTGGGACCCTCTTAGTTTGCCTCGGTCAGGGTGGATCTTTGATGCTGCACTTTGACAGAGTCTGGAAGTGTGCATCAGTCTCTTAGTTGAGGTTAGAGAGGCAACCTGGAGCAGGGTTGTTGCCTTTACATTGTCTCAGGCCTTTCTACCTTCTCCTCTGTACTCACTCCTTAATAGTAGGTCTTATTTCCTCCATTGGGCACAGCTGTGAGTGCCTGCCTCCATGATGGCAGTTGCATGTGGATGTGGCTGAGTTGTTTGCCTACAGCCAGGAGAGGCTCCCCTCCCTGTCCTGTCTAAGCTCAGTATGGGTTTTGTAGGCCCCAGTAAAGACAGTCTGTCACAACTACCAAGCATCAGGGAGCATCCTCAACAAGGCAGCCACACCGAGCAGACTGGATGGTCTGTTTCATTATGACCCTATGTACGTGCCTTGGGGTTGCCTAGTTAAACCCTTGCTTGTGAACTGGCTAAACCTGTAGGAATCATAGGTAATTACTTCAAATGACTCATCAAGCTCAGACTATTCATCACAGTACCCCGCAGTGACAGGGCACTATTAGTAGCACCCTGGTCACTAAGGATGCTGCAAGACTGGAACAGTGCAGGCTTCACTGAAGCCAATTAATCAGTCTCTGTTGGGGATTACCGACACTTGTGTGACAACTGTTGGGCTAAGGATGCAATTGGCTCTGTAACTAGAAGGATATCAGCGAGAGAAACAGGAACAGAGGAAGCAGAGAGCGTGACCCTGAGATGAGGATAGAAGATTGTATGGAAGTCTTTTCCTACTATAAGCCTGCTATGCATTCTGTTATACCATGAAAGTGAAGAATAAATACACACATGGTGAAAGGGTAACAAGCTGGTGTGTGTCTGTGGTTAAGAGTTCAAGAAACAAGACAGAGAGTGCAGTACACTGCCAAATGAGAGAGCTACTCTGTGACACCCCACACCCCTAAAAAAGATGCCTACGAAGTGTTCTCAAACCTCATTTATCAGGGTGTGACTGGTGGAATACTCAAAGTAGAGTGAGTGCATGTATATTGTCCTCTGGCTCTGCCAACAAATCGGTCAAACCATAATCCTCCCACTTGACAAGATAAATGAGCTTTCCTTCACACACTTTGGAGTCTAAGATCTGCTTCACCCTGGACCATGATGGATGGCGGTGGTGGCTAAACTCATTAATATGTTTTTTTCTCTCAAAGAAACATGGAATACTTCATTGTCTTGAGGAGTTGGAATTTGAAGACTACAATGTTGATCTGCTGGGTGACCCAAAACGGGCCCAGGTATTTGCTAATCCAGCATTCGTAAGGTAGGGAAGATCGAAAATGCTGCTTGGAAAATTATAGTTTTCCTCAGATCATGATGTGAGGAGTTCCCTGTCAACAGAGATTGGAGTAGCATTCATTATCCCTGTTGGTCAATTCCAGGTGGTCTTTCAACTCCTCCTACACATAGTGAAGGTGTTCAACCAGGCTGGAGGCTGTGAGTCCTTAGGAGACTTGTGGCATGGACAGGTGAAGCCAGGAGTAGAATCTGTAGTTGGCTTAAAAAGATCTGTTGATCTGTGGTCAGAGTTGTTGTACACGAATTTGGCAAAAAGGAGAAGAAAATCCCAGTCATTCTGGTGGTAGTTGATAAAGCAACACTGGTATCACTCCGGAACGTGGTTCTCTCCTTCTGTCAATCTGTAAGTCTAGGGGTGATAAGCTGATAAGACATGCAGATCCACATTCTGGAACTTTAACAAGTCTCACCATAACTGTGAAATGAAATGCAATCCTTAAATCAGAGGTAGCATTAGATAGTAGACTGTGGAGTTTGAGTACATGGTTGAAAAACAGTTAGGTTGTTACGTTCGCCGTGGGAATTTGAAGACACGGCACAAATGGGACATTTTTGTAATTAGGTTGACAATGACTAGCACATTCATGTGGCCCTTGGAATTGAGAAGGTTACTATTAAGTCCATGGAAATTTTTTCTGCTACCAACTCCATCTCAACACTGGTCATCCAAGTGCCCAGGGGTTTCATATGGTCAGTTTTTGTTTGGGCAGACAGTCACAGGAGTTTATGTAGGACTCTATATGAACAAATTCTATTTTGACTACTTGAAATTTTGAGATCAGCTTCAACGTCTTCCAGTGACTGAAATGGCCAGTCAAGGGTGAACTGTCACTTAGAGTATTGCTAAGTCTGATTGACAGAGATTCCATCTTTAAACAGGAGGATCCCATTCTTGAGTGAGAATTTCAAGATGGGGCTAAGTCTGTACCAGCTGACATAAGTTTTGCTCTAAATGCATTAAGGAGTAGGAGAGACTTCTTGAGAGACAGCAAGTTGTTCACCACTAGGTTGGTGAAATGGCAGGGTTTCAAGAATGACAAGTTCTGGAATCCCATCTTCTTTGTCCTGGTACTCACTCCTTTGGGACTAAGTGTGAGGTTTATCATTCCTGGTACTGGGCGATAAATCAGAATGAAGTCAAACATGAGGCTGGGGAGGAAGAACTCTAGGTTCTTGTGATCCTTGTACATTTGGACTAGGAAAAGTATGCCTTCCCATTGATGGCAACATTTTTCAAAAGTGCCCTTGATGGCTAGCAGTTCTTTGTCACAGATTTCATAGTTTTGTTGCAGGTGCATCAGTTTCCGAGAATAAAATGCATTAGGATGGAGCAAACCCTGGGGCCCTTGCCATGGTGACAAAACTGCTCTGATCATATAATTGGAGGCATCTGCTTTGACGAAAAAGGGTATTGCCAGGCCCAGATGTACCAAGATGAGCATTGTTGAAATGCTTCCTTACACTGAACAGAAGTGGACTGGGCTTCTGGTATTCTTCTGGAGAATCTGGGTAATTGGGGTCACCATTTTTGAAGAGTTTCCAGTAAAAGATGGGAAACCCAAGGTAACTTATCTATCCTGTCAGGGAAAATGACATAACTAAGAATTTGAGACAATGGTGGTCAAACTCACACTTTTTGGATTTCCTATACAGGACATTTCCTTGGAGGTTTTTTAGTATTAGGTAGACGTGTTGGTCATTTGGTGTTGATTTTCTGAGAAGCTGAGTATGTCAATCAGGTAGATTACCACACTCTGGTCTAAAACATCCCAAAGTGCTGGTGCATGGCAGGGGCACTGGAAAGAGATAGAAATGCACAATTGTGTACTCAAAATGGCCATAACAGATGGAAAACATGATTTTCCATTAATCTCCCTCCCTGTTGCAAGCTAGATTGTAAGACTGAATCGGTGTATATCTTGGCAGAACTGACCCTTTCTAACAGTCCATTTGTCAAAGGTTAGGGTTATTGTTTTCTGTAGTGATTTTGTTCAGTGCATGACAACCTACAAAAAGATACAAGGAATCACTTTTCGCTTAAATGAACAAAATCAGGGCTCCAGAAGATATGGATGGACAAATGAAATCATTTGCAAATTCTTGTCAAAGTATTCTCTTAAAGCCTGGAGTTCTGGTTCTGATAAACAATAAATCCATCTGAATTGAATTTTGCCCCCTGGCTGGAGGCCAGTAGTGTACTCATAAGGTCTATGTGGGGGTAAGATGACAGCATTTCTTTTGGCAAAGATGTCAGCAAAATCTTACAGGGATTAACAAGCTGTTGCCTCCCTTGAAGCTGATCACCGATGGCAGTGACCTTTACCATGCCTCGTCTCATTTTCTGGGCACCTGAGTCAGCTAGCCACAGTCGTCAGCAGTAGCTCAACTCAAATCATCTCTCTAATGTATTCCAAGAGATATTTGAACTGAGAACCAGGGAATACTGCATGACTGAGAAGTATAGCAATTTTATTAAATTGAACAGCAGAATTTCCTCATGGTCTTCTATTTTGACCTGGAGCAATGTGTTTTCAAGGGAGACTGGTCCTGAGGACAGCATGCTACAATCAACTCAACTAGGTCTTGAGTGAGCTTCTTCCACATTGCAACTGGTTAGCTTTGGTGACCCTACATTCATAGAATTACTAGAAGAACCAGACTCCACAAGCTGGATGAAGCTCACCTCAGGTGCAGTTGGGATGCAGAAGAGGATCAAGACCTGCATATGGGGAGGGTGACTGTCCACGGCTTCCAAGATACACCTTGGCAGAAGTTGAGGCTCGTGTGTAGGACTCAATTCCATGGTTACATTGAGCCAGAATGCCTTTAAAGGGGCTGGCCACGGTCATTTCCTGGATTTGCAGAGGGCCTGGATTTAAGGGGACACTCAATAGCCGAGTGGCCTTGTTCACCACAATATAGGCAAAGGCCATTGTTCCACAGATGCCCCTTTTCCTGATCTATGAGGTGCCTTCATGTTGCATCTGTCTGCATAGGATCTGGCTTTAGAACAGCCCATAGTGATGGCCAAAATAGAGCAGGGTTAGGCTATGGTTGCAGGTATATCCTCCTCTTTTCTTGGTGTCTCTGAGATAGACTGTCGATCTGGATGCACAATTTGATACAAGTTCAGAATAGTGGGTGGTTCTACCCACTAGTTGCCACGATTTCCCATTTTAGTTGCCCTTTTCTGAACCTTTTCTAGTGCTAGAATATCTTTTTTGAGGTGAGGAGACCACATCTGTACACAGTATTCGAGATGTAGGCATACCATGGATTTATATAAGGGCAATAATATATTCTCAGTCTTATTCTCTATCCCCTTTTTAATGATTCCTAACATCCTTTGCTTTTTTGACGCCTTGTGCACTGCGTGGACTTTCAGAGAAATGTCCACGATGATGAAGATCTTTTTCCTGACTCATTGTAGCTAAATTAGCCCATCATATGTATGGATAGTTGGGGTTATTTTTTTCAAATGTGCATTCTTTACATTTATCCACATTAATTTTCATTTGCCATATTTGTTGCTCAATCTCTTAGTTTTGTGAGATATTTCTGAAGTTCTTCACAATCTGGCCTTTGGTCTTACTATCTGAGTACTTTTGTATATCTGCAAACTTTGCCACTCACTGTTTACCCTTTATTTCCGATCATTATGAATAAATGAAATATGAATTGGTCCTAGAATGACCCTTGGGAACACCATAGTTACCCTTCTCCTTTTGAGAATTTTACATTAATTCTACCTTTGTTCCTGTTTTTAGCAGTTCTCAGATCATGGAAGGACTTCTTTTATCCATGAAGCTTAATTTAACGTAAGAGCTTTGGTGAGGGACCTGTCAAAGGCTTTTTGTGGGAAATCTAAGTACACTAATGTCACTGGATCCTGTCCAATGTTTGTTGACCCCTTCACAGCACTTAATAGTTAGTAAGACAGACATTGATATTTCATTTTTTTTTTTTTTTTTAATGAAAGCATGTTTGAACTATTGCTCAAAGTGTTATGTTTTTTATGGTCTGACAATTTTATTCTATCATTGTTTTCGATAGTTTGCCGGTACCGATGTTAGACTTACTGGTCTGTAAATGGATCACCTCTAGAGCCCTTTTTAAATATTGGCGTTACATTAGCTAACTTTCAGTCATTGGGTACCGAAGCCGATTTAAAGGACAGGTTACAAACCTTAGTTAATAGTTCCACAACTTCACATTTGAGTTCTTTCAGAACTCTTGGGTGAATGCCATCTGGCCCCAGTGACTTGTTAAGGTAGTGATATTGAGCAGACTGAAGCGGCTGCTTTCATTAGGAGCTGACAGACCTGCCTTGAGGTCACCTGTAGACCCTTTCTTGTAGGTTGGCTTACAGACTTGCAGGTAATTACTTCAAAAGACTCATCAGGCTCAGAGACGACTTATCACATGGCAATGCTGATGCCTTTGCCAAGCCTCAGAGCACATCCAGTGTGAATTAAATATTTCCAGAAGTCTTAGTGGAGTCAGACTGAGATAATACAAAGTGCTAGACCTTCTTTCCTTTTCATGTGAGCCACATTCTTCTTTAGATAGGGCTTTGATAGATATCTCTGGCATCTCATTAAATGGGTCCTTTATTAGTCTCTGCTTACTCTTTTCAAGTCTTAAAACACAAGTACACTTTCACAATTACATAAGGTTTACAATATTGCAGCTCAACTCTCATTTCACTTCACTTGGTTCTTATATTTCATTGACTGACTGCTGATGCCTCACCCCTTATATACCGTGAGGGCATAACTGCCAACATTCTAGGAAGTTCGAGGAAAATGTCATTCTCAGAAAGTCTGGAAGGTTTCATGAGAGTCTACAAAGGTTCAAAATATTCTAGAAGGTTAGTGAAAAATGATTGCACATACAGAATACTGGAAACATTTTACTTCAAACATTCTATTTTCCCTTTTGTCGCTAACAACAAAAAACAGCACCCAAGCTCCGTGCCCCCAAGCCCGGTACTCCAGGTGGTCAGCTGGGTTGCCTGCCCCTAAATCTGTCCCTGCCCATCAACATTTGTTGCTATATGTTATTATAACATTTTATTAACTGTAAACGATGAGGTCAAGTTCAACTCCCAGTTGGAGTAAATGTGTAGGTCCAATCATCACAAATCCTGTCTGCACAGGTGGAGGTCAACTTAAAAGCAAATAACACATACAATGTCTATTTAAGTATCAGAAATAGGGTTTGTCTAAAGCCATTGACTGTGGTTTCTACAGACCAAAGCTAAGACTAAATTAACTCTCATTTACTTTTGAGCCAACAACACAATAACCACCGAACAGTGTATAGACAGACATTCATAATTAATACAGCTTCTTCTCACTCTTCTCTTTCATATTCTTCATGTATAACTCTCCTATTTCCCTTCCCTCATCCCAATTATTTGTTTCTTCTTGTTAGAGATATTTGCAGTTTGGACCACATCTTTTATTTATCTGTTAAGCAACCTAGCATATTTATGATTCTATATAAGTATCCTGTCTAACACATACTTTTTAATGGGTGAGTGACTGACTGAGTGACATAATTAATTTCTATGCCTCCACTGTGCTAAAGTCTTGAAATAGGTCATATGTCTTGATTGTTGTCCACTGAGAACAGGAAAAAAATAATTTAACGTTTGACCTTACAACTAAAGGTCACCAAAAGGTCATCATCATCTGATTTTAACCTCTCAAGCGTCCATTTGGCTACAGTTTTGAAGTTTGGTACACTCATTCATTATGTGTCAATAACTATAGAGGGAAAAATAAATTTCACATTTAAGAAAGCTTTCTAACTATAAGGATAGTTAAGCACTGGAACAACTTATTTAGGGAGACTGAAATCCCTGTCATTGGAAGTTTCTAAGAACAATTTACACAAATACCTGTTAGCGATGGTCTAGGTATACTTAATCATTATTCAGTAAGGGGTAATGGCCTAGATGAATCATTTTAGGTATTGAGGCCAAGGTTTTCAAAAATACTTACATCCATAATTAAACACCTTTCAAAAGTGCTGAGCCTGTTGGCCATGTAAATTTAGAAGCCTCCTCTTAAGTTTGTTTGTTTAAATCTTGACTTTTGGTCAGCACAAGGTAAGATTATCTGAGAATCACCCATGCTATGGATTGATTTTTAATCAAGAAAATTGTCAAATGTAAGAAAGTGCAGCTCAGTACAGTCACTGAGACTTAACAGTCATGTCTACCAAAAGCTGTCAGTTATATCAGTTAATAATAAAATAAAATTAAAAAAATAATTACAAGGATAGGTCTGTTTGCACTTGTTAAGACATCAGCTTGACTAGAACATGCTTATTTTATTGGTGACTAGGTTGGCTAACAGTTCCATGGGACTATGCCAAGAAATGGGACGTGATCTCAAATAGCCACACACATGCTTTAATATGTCCGAGACCTTTATCATTCACAAGTATTTTACCACATTCAGTATTTGCAGTATGCTCAGTTCAATTCAGTAGTCATTTTACTGTCATTGGATTTGCATAATATTCACACTCCATGCTTTTAAGTCCAGAGAAGAGGTTTCAGCTCAGAATTTTGACAAACTATTAGCCCTGTTTGCAATCACATTGAAGTGAGCGCATGGCATCACTTGGCTATTTCTCCCATACAGGGTAAGAGTGAACTTTTAACTTCTTGACTCAGTCACAGGGAACTTCAGCTGGGGACAAAGACTTTAAACAAAATATATTTTGTCAAAGAAGGGTGTTTCAACTCCTCAATTCTGGCTACAGCCAAATAATCATTGTGTCTTCCTTTCTTTGTTGAAGCTGTCTGGATCCTTATGGGTTATATTTGCATTCTATAGTTTCACTATCCAGTGGGATATAGAACTAAGGCATTCTGCCTGAGACTGTCAATAGAGAATTAACTAACTTCCTGAAAAGAAAGAACATGCTAGACGCAAATGAAGTTTTGTGATTTACTGCCAGAGATGTCAGCTCCATATCAATAACTCCTGCTGAATACATAGGTATGACTTCTCTTTTTTATTATTTCTATTTCAAAATAGCATTCAGAGACTCTGAGCAATTTTTTCCTGGGAGATTACTTCACTACTCAGATGAATGAAATCACTTGGACCTCAGTCTCCTGTCTTGTAAATATACTCAAGTGATATAAAAAGGCATTCAGTGCCTAGGTCTTATTGCTCAGTTAGAAAGGGAGCAAAAAAATCTCATATATGGGTATCATAGATATAGGATTACATATACATAATACATAGCAAAGGATGTTTCTGCATTCCCCCATATGCTTTCTCTGCAGGAGGACGCAAAGAAAAAACTAATTTTCTAGGTAATCTACACTAAAATATAATTAAATTATTAAATGGATGCAACTGAGCCCTTTATAAAATGGGTTTTCTATGGAAAATTGTGCCTTTCACTATTGGAGAAATTAAAGAATAGTGTCATTGGACAAATAACATAGTGAATGGCAGTGAAAACAAGGTCGGATCAGAGGCTAAAGTAGGGAAAGAACAAGTTAAAAATTAAATGTCTTCAAGTCACCAGGACTGATGAAATACATCCTCGAATACTCAAAGAGCTGACTAAGGAGATATCTGAACCATTAGCGATTATCCTTGAAAAAAGTCATGGAAGATGTGAGAGATTCCAGATGATTGAAAAAGAGTCCAATATAGTGTTAATCTATAAAAAGGTAAATAAGGACAAGTTGGGGAATTACAGACTAGTCATCTTAACTTCAGTACCCAGAAGGATAATGGAGAAAATGATTAATCAGTTTGCAAACACCTAGAAGCCAATAAGGTGATCAACAACAGTCAGGATAGATTTGTCAAGAACAAATCATGTCAAACCAACTAATAGCTTTCTTTGACAGGGTAACAAGCCTTGTGACTGGGGGGAAGTGGTAGATGTGGTACATCTTGACTGAAATAAGGCTTTTGATACTGTCTCATACAACCTTCTCATAAACAAACTAGGGCACTACAACCTACATCAGGGATTGGCAACCTTCGGCCCGCGGTCCGCCAGGATAAGCTCCCTGGTGGGCTGGGCCGGTTTGTTTACCTGCCATGTTGGCAGGTTCAGCCGATCGCGGCTCCTACTGGCTGTGGTTCGCTGTTCCAGGCCAATGGGGGCTGCAGGAAGTGGCGCAGGCTGAGGGATGCGCTGGCCATGGCTTCTTGCAGCCCCCATTGGGCTAGAATGGCAAAATGCAGTCAGTGGGAGCTGCTATCAGCCGAATCTGCGGATGTGGCCAGTAAACAAACCGGCCCAGCCTGCCAGGGGGCTTACCCTGGCAGGCAATGTGCAAAATATTGATGATTTCTGACCTAGGTGGAACTACTATAAACGTGGGTGCATACCTGGTAGTTATCAGTTGTTCACAGTCAAGATAGAAGGGCATTTCAAATGGGGTCTCACAGGAATCGGTTTTGGGTCCAGTACTGTTCAATATCTTCATAAATGATTTAGATAATGGCATGGAGAATACACTTAAAGTTTGCAGATGATATCAAGTTGAGAGGGTTGCAAGTGCATTGGAAGATAAGATTAAAATTCAAAATGATCTGGGCAAACTAGAGAAATAATCTAAAGTAAATAGGATGAAATTCAATAAGGACAAATGCAAAGTACTCCACTTAGAAAAAAAGAATCAGTTTTATACATACAGAATGTGAGGAGACTGTCTAGGAAGGAGTACTGCAGAAAGAGATCTGGGGGTCATAGTGGATCACAAGCTAAATAGGAGTCAAGAGTGTAACACTGTTGCAAAAAAAAAAAAAAAAAAAAAAAAAAAAAAGCAAAATCATTCCGGTATGTATTAGCAGGAGTGTTATAAGCAAGACACAAGAAGTATTCTTCCATTTTACTCTGCGCTGATTAGTCCTCAACTGGAGTATTTTGTCCAGTTCTGGGCACCACATTTCAGGAACGAGGATGACAAATTGGAGAAAGTCCAGAGGAGAACAAAAAAAAATGATTAAAGGTCTAGAAAACATGACCTATGATGGAAGATTGGGAAAAAAAAGGGGGGGTTGATTAGTCTGGAGAAGAGAAGACTGAGAGGCAATATGAGAACAATTTTGAAAGGTTGTTACAAGGAAGAAGGAGAAAATGTTTTCCTTAACCCTTGAGGATAGGACAAGAAGCAATGGGCTTAAATTGCAGCAACAGCAGTTTAGTTTGGACATTACAAAAAACTTCTTAAGTGTCAGGGTAGTTGAGCACTGGAATAAACTTGCCTAGGGAGGCTGTGGAATCTCCATCACTGGAGATTTTTAAGAACAGATTAGACAAAGACTGGTCGGGGTGGTCTAGGTAATACTTAGTCCTGCTATGAGTGCAGGGGATTGAACTAGATGACCTCTCAAAGTCCCTTCCCATCCTACAATTCCATAATCCTATGATTAAAGGAGGGAGAGACATGGAATAATGTGAGAAATGGATGCACTGGAGCTGCAAGTCAATATGGAAACAAGCAATTATGACAAGGTAGTATTGAAGGGTTAAAGAGAAAAGCAATCCTCAAGATTACTCCCTTGAAAATCCACTCCAAAATTCACTACTGCAGAAAAGAAGAGGAAACCCAGGAACAGGAGTGAAAATTCCACTCTTTGGAAATCTAGAGCAGGGTTGTACTTAGAGACTAATGGAAAGATTACTGCCTAAACTCCAGACTATGCATCACCTGAATGGTATACAAGGAACTCAAAAATATCGTGAGGGATCAGGGCAAGTCTCTCTGCAAAGGCACAAGCCTGTAAGTAGCCCTATGAAGGCCCCCTTTCAAGCCCTGCAGGGAGATTTTGAGATGGATCTGGGGATTGTCCTATTGATACCATGGTGAAGGTCAGATCTCTAGTGGCTTCCAGAAGAAAACATTTCTTACTAGTTTTTATGGTCAAGTTTCTGAATTTTTGAGGTCAATGGCCATCGTTTTGCCATTAACTTAAATGGAAGCGGGATTGTGTCCCACAGGAGGAAGGAAAAAAACACAACAAAACAAATACAAGCCAATTTTCACTGCTTTGTTTATTTGGAAAAACTGTTTGGAGGAAGTAGATACAAACCAGTCTGAAGAGAAAGTGCACACTCTAGTCTGATCTAGTGTCAAATCTTCCCTACTATTCAAGTCGATGAGACTATCATTGAATTCAATGGAACCCAGATTCAGCCATTGAAGAAAATAAACATAAGCAAAAAATGTGGGGTCTCCTGTCTTATATTTTGAGTTTGGCGCTAAGAGCACTGAACCCCATGCATGGTAATCCTTAGAACTGAACCAAAACTTTCTGAGGTCAAAGGAAGTTCAGATAACATTTTTTTTTCTGTATACCTTTGCACCTCAATGTTTAGTTCAAGACCAGAAACATAAATACTGCAAGAAATGATACTGTCATTTTGTTAGACTTTGTGGTCTCATCAAAGAACTGAGGAAGAAATGTATTATTTGAAAGTAATTAGCGTCACCCCAATATTTGAGACGTGAACTATAATTAGTATATAGAGTGCCAGACTGAGAATAGGAATTTCTGTATGTGATTTAGAATACATCCAATATTGCCATAACGTTAATTACTCTGACCTTATAAAGCAACGTTTTAAAGGCAAACACTCTGTATATCACAATATCTATATGAAACGTGGTTAGTAATAACCAAATGGCATCTTCAACTCAGTCCTTGCTTCTGTCAATTTATGTAAAATACATTTTAAATTTGCATATATTTTTAAAATAAGGGTTGGGTTTTTTTGTATTATTCAGTTATACACCCTTCCACTACTCAGGACAATTACAGAGGTGACTGGGAATTAAAAGTAGCTATTCTAAATATTAATAACCTTCAAAAAATGCAGGCAGTATACAATTACAAGTATGAACAATTATGAAACGTGATAGCACTTGGATTATAGTCAATTTTATTAGCGTGAACCATCTGTAATTAGAAACTAATTAATTAGAACCCTGCCATGAGTCCAGTAGTGCCACTGTGGTGCAAGTTTGTTGATATTTTCACCCTTAACCCCACTTTCCAGGGGGTTAAAATAATGTAATTTGAAATGACTGAATTGAAATTAAACTTTTCACCAGGTGCATGGATTACTAGTTGTTCTCTTTAGAAAGACGTTTAAAAAAATTAACTAAAAAACAAAAAAACCCAGGCCATACTTTATTGAGAAACACAATAGAATGTAAAATGTCAGGTGTCAGATATTCTTTAGTGTAGCTCCAGAACAAAAGCAATTGATATGTGAAAAATAGTTCTTCAGGGAATAATAAATAAAAATAAAACCTTACACTTAGATAGTACACTTTATATGAGGCTCCCAAAATATTTTAGAAAGATAGTTAAGTATTATCTCTGTTTTAGAAATCATAGAGTAATAGAAGATAAGGGTTGGAAGAGACATCAGGAGGTCATCTAGTCCCAACCTCTGCTCAAAGCAGGACCAACACCAACTAAATCATCCTACCCAGGACTTTGTCAAGCCGGGCCTTAAAAACCTCAAAGGAAGGAGATTCCACCACCTCTCTAGGTAACCCATTCCACTGCTTCACCACTCTCCTAATAAAATAGTTTTTCCTAATATCCAATCTAGACCTCCTGAATTGCAACTTGAGACCACTGCTTCTTGTTCTGTCATCTGCCACCACTGAGAACCGTAGATCCATCCTCTTTGGAGCCACCCTTCAGGTAATTGAAGGTAGCTTTTAACTCCTCCCTCACTCTTCTCTTCTGCAGACTAAATAACCCCAGTTCCCTCAGCCTCTCCTCTTAAGTCGTATGCCCCTGCCCCCTAATCATTTTTGTTGTGCTGTGCTGGACTCTCTCCAATTTATCCATATCTTTTCTGAAGTGGGGGCCCAAACCTGGACACAATATTACAGATGTGGCCTCATCAGTACCGAATAGAAGAGAATCATCACTTCCGTCGATCTGCTGGAAATGCTCCTACAAATGCAGCCCAATATACCTTTAGCCTTCTTGGCAACAAGAGCACACTGTTGACTCATAGCCAGCTTCTCGTCCATTGTAATCCCCAGGTCCTTTTCTGCAGAACTACCGCTTAACCAGTCGGTCCGCAGGCTGTAGCACTATATGAGATTCTTTCATCCTAAGTGCAGGACTCTGCACTTGTCCTTGCTGAACCTCATCAGATTTCTTTTGCTCCAATCCTTCAATTTGTCTAGATCACTCTGGACTCTATCCCTGCCCTCTGGAATATCTACCTTTCCCCCCAGCATAGTGTTATCCGCAAACTTGATGAGGGTGCATTCCGTCCCATCATCCAAATCATTAATGAAGATGTTGAACAAAACCAGTCCCAGGAAAAACCCTTGGGGCACTCCGCTTGATACCAGCTCCCAACTAGACATCAAGCCATTGATCACTACCCATTGAGCCCGATGATCTAGCCAGCTTTCTATTCACCTTATAATCCATTCATCCAATCCATACTTTTTTAACTTGCAGGCAAGAATACTGTGGGAGACCATGTCAAAAGCTTTGCTAAAATCAAAATATTTCATGTCCACTGCTTTCTCCATATTCACAGAGCCTTATCTCCATAACTCATCATAGAAGGCAATCAGGTTGATCAGGTATGATTTAGCCTTGATGAATCCATGTTGACTGTTCCTGGTCACCTTCCTCTCCTCCAAGTGCTTCAAAATGGATTCCTTGACAACCTGCTGCATGATTTTTCCAGAGACTGAGGTGAGGCTGACTGGTCTGTAATTCCCTGGATTCTCTTTCTTCCCTTTTTTAAAGGTGGGCACTATCTTTTCTTTTTTTCCAATTGTCTGGGACCTCCCCCAGTTGCCACAAGTTTTCAAAGATAATGGCTAATGGCTCTGCAATCACATCAGCCAACTCCCTCAGCACCCTTGGACGCATTGCATCAGGCCCGATGGATTTGTGCATGTCCAGCTTTTCTAAATATTCCTTAATCTGTTCTTTCACCACTGAGGGCTGCTCACCTCCTCCCCATACTGTGCTGCCCAGTGCAGCAGTCTGGGAGATGATCTTGTTGGTGAAGAAATGGGGAAATATAATGCAGTATTCCTTAAAGGTTATTTATTAGTTGCATTTACTATTTACAAATAAATGGATTACACTTTAAAAGTATTTATTGCATCTGAAGAGGTTTTGTACTTTCCATGGTGTTTTTTTTTCCCAATAAGAATTCTGGGCGTGCTGTACATTGTAATATGCTTACTATGTAAGACTTTAAGTAGTAATATTGGCACTATTTCAGAGAATATTTAAACATGTGCATAAATTGAAACCTATCTCTATTCAGTAAAGTGCTTAAGAATTAGCTTTAACCCTATTTACTTCAGTGGGACGTAGCCAATACATAAGAATACATTTAAGTTCTTTACTAAATAGGGCTACATTAAAGTGAATTTAGCACATGCTTAAGTACTTTGCTGAAATCAGGGCCAGGTGAGGAATAGATCTTAGCAGCAGATTTACATTTGATGATGCCAAAATTACCAGAGTTTGGTCAAAAAATGGTAGAAACCTCAGGAGTTTAACTGAGTTAGAGATTTATGCATTTATGAATGATGTAAATCATAATAAAAGTATTAAGAGAAGTGTCACAGGAGTGGCTGTCTGTGACACTGAAATCGAAAATAGACATGGAACTGGAAAAATCCTAACTCCAACCAAAACTGTAGCTGGAATATTGTGTAGGAAATACCATGTTTTAAAAATTAAATTTAAGAAAAATGAAAAAGTACTTCTTAAAAACAATTTTATTTAAGAGGTCTGAATCTAAATAAGAAAATTCTACACTCAGGTTACCACTCAATCCTTATCTCATTTGGTTTATGTGATATAGTTTATGTAATATGGAACAGACACTACAGGATATGGCTAATAAAATCCTGAGGTTGGCCCATATCAGCCGACTTGAGTTTGTGGACCTCTCCCTGAGAGGCTATAAAATCACAATGTAGATGTACGGACTTGGACAGAAGCCTGGGCTCTGGAACCCTGGGATGGGGGAGAGTCCCAGAGCTCTGGTTCTGGCCCAAGCCCAAGCATCTACACTACAGTTCTATAGCCCCATATCCAAGAGTCTGAGTCATCTGGTTGTGTATGTTTTATTGCAATCTGACATTCCCTGTGTTCTACACAAGCATATAGTCTTTGGAGGCTTTTGCAGGCTTCGCAGACAAAAGGGGATGAGTTAACTTCCTTTTCTTGTGAGTGAAAGTTATTTCAGGTTTTGCCTGCATAGGGACTATAAGATGGAGCTCACAAGGTATCTTATTTCCTCAGTTGCTACATGTAAGAGGGGGGAGTCGGCTTCGCATCATTCTAGCATGTAGTAGTTTAATTAACCCTTAACACATTATTATTTTCTTCTGGAATAACAAAAAAAAACATAGTATTTTGAAATTATATGGTCTTTGAATATAACACACAGTCCACTGAAGTCTATGGAAAGACTTCCATTGTGTCAATGGGCTTTATATTAGGCCATTTACTTCTAGTAATGTTTGACTAACATAACAACAAAAAGTACAAAATTTACCATACCTCAAAATAACTTTGTTGCCCTTTGTCCTGTCATCTGACCAGTCCAAGCCATTTGCAGTTAGCAATCATAGCACATCAAGCAATCTCGTTATCAAGCTCCCACAAGCTGTTTGTGTCTCAGCCCAATGAGGATGCAGACCTTTTGGGTCCTGGGGGTCCTTCTCCTCTCTAGAGCCTCCAAAATAATAATAGAGCTACATTTTAACATTCTATCCCACTATCAAATGAGAATGGAAAACATGCGTTATCCCATCCCATCACCAAATTTCTTGCTTGAATAAAATGAAATGGAATTAAAAACACAGAATTTTATTTTTCTGTATTGTTTCATTAACAAAAATAACACTAATGTCAGCATTGCAGTAGTAAAAGTGGTGTGTATGAGAAAGAAAGACATGAATCATTCTCATTTTCCACATATATGTATAATGAGAAGGCTGATATTCATAGACATAAGTGGGACATTTCTTTAATGAATGGTTTTAATATGTTATTTTCTCTTATGAAATCTATTCTTATCTCTGAGTAACTGTTCAGTCCTTTGAAACAACTGGGCACAGACAGCAGCACGTGGGATAAAATAAAATATTAGATAAAGCACTTGCTGTTAAATGCTTGGTTTGGGAATTCCTCTTACTTTGCTGTCCTGCTTGTTCAGAGCATTTTGACAGTAACTTTTAACCAATTTAACAATTGCTTTGTCATTAAATCTTACTTTGGTGCTCATCATTTGGGCCAATTTAATAAGAACCTTGTTCCAAATTGAGGTACAGAACAGGTGTAACAATACAATCAATCCCAAACTTATACAAGGAAAAAATACAGTCACACAAGGAAAACCAAAATGAATTATTCCACCTTTTGTTTATTTGAGACTATTGAACCCTTATTGCATGGCTGTGAAGTATTTTCTTTTTTGGCAGTGGTAGATGATTTCAGATTCTTATGAGATTGATGCTTCCTAATTTTATGGGGAGAGTAAATGATAGACTGGCTTTGTAAATGAAATCCCATGCTGCTACTTTCTACAGTTCAGAATCATCATGTTAGATTAAACAGCATTGTGTTGTTGCCTTTTATTAATTATGATGCTGCCTGCAGCTTCTATGATTGTTTTGTTCCAAGGGTACTGTTATGTGGAAGAACAGCTTCTTTCAAAAAAAAGCCCATCATTCTGAAAGCAGCTCATTAACTTCAGCCTTTCTCTCAGTTTGCTATGACAGACTTCCCTAACTAACTTTAGATGTGAGGTAATAAAGTTTTATCACTTTTCACAGCAATTCGAGACAGTTCATCATGCACTCTACTTGCAGACAGCATTCTGAATAGGAGTGAACACATAAGCAACCCTTTGCATACTAGATGCCCACAAAACTCAAACCATAATGAGGAAACTAACTTCCATCAAGAGTCACAAATTCTGACATTATATGCAGATTACTTTTTTGAGTGTTCCTGGATTGGAAGGTCAGAAATCCCATCTCCTAGCCTAACCATTCCTCTCTGCAAATCTCTTCTTTAGAATTGGGATTCTTCACATCTCGTGCTGATGAAATCTCTGCAGGAGGTTTTATATGAAATAGTCCAGTAGACGTAATGATGCATTCATGTAGCTTCAGCAATAGATACTCTTCCCAAGGGTATAGAGTAGCAGAGGTTAATGTGTAATTAGCTGTGAATGTAGCAGCATTTACTGTGTGAGACCAAAACACTCCTCCACTCTTATTCATTTAGAATAGTCCATTACTACAGAAAGCCCATGGCAGAGGACTAGATTGTACCTGTTGTTAATTAAGTATCCCAACATGGATGTCTTAGGTTTCCCAAGATCCTTTGTCCAGGCATGAGGACATTGAGCAGTGGTTGTGTTTCTGGCATTCCTCCATCCCTGAAGAAGGGGGTAAGGATGGGGCAGGGAAGGTCAAGGAGTGGACAGAACCCTGACTTCACCACAATAAGTCAGCCAGCAGAGACAGCCAGTGCAAGATGGGGAATACTCCACTCCTGGGAAAGGTCTGTGGCCAATCATTCCCCTTATAGCAAGTAGTGGAGAAATTTGGGAAGAACTGTGGCTTTCTAATTTCTCAAGAGCATTACTTTGACAAATTTAGCACTTGTAATTTGATTTTGCTTCAGATATTTTCCCAAGGCTCTAAATCTGGTGCAGAAAAGAATCCAGAGAGTTTGGATTATTTTTGTAAATAACACATGGTGCAAATATTCCTTCCCTACCAAATTGGCATCACTACAAAATGCTGCTAGGTTTCCAAGTTATACGACAACTTTCTGGTGGTTGGAAATAGAGATCCTTACCCTCTAGGAATATAAAATATTCATTACTAATCAGGATAAGGGAAAGCCGTTATACTGAGTTTACAATGCATAGTGTAACTTGCTCAGGGTGCTAGTGTGTATGCCAGGAGGACAAAATGTATGATATAGTATTTTCAAATTGTTTGTGATCCCATTTAGTCTGGAATAGATCTGCATGCCCTATGCCTGTGTGAAATCCCTTTTTTATTTTCAATCTGTTCCTTTTAACAAAATGTGTACTCAGTAGGAAAACTAGCTTGATCATTCCTTACATGATCCTAATTTGAATAGATAGGAAACATCCCTTTGTAAGTCTTTTGAAGTGTGTTGGGTTTTTTCCCTCTTCATTAGTAGAATATTGTCAAACACTATAATTTTGCACCACATTATCTCCCTGGCCTTTTATCCTCTCTTCTCTTTGTTTAAAGATGTTTCTCCACGCTCTGAAACCAAAAATCATAAATAAAGATGTATCCGTAGGAAAACATTTTCTTTTGAACAAGTATATACAGCTGTCATATAATATATCAAAACTAAAATGTCTTGCAAGCATTATAGCACAACCACCATTCTCTCTATTACCAGGGTATACCTTGATTCTATATCTTTTCTAAATGAAGTTACTGCATTCAGGTTCATCTGCATGCTCTGTTGCTATGCATTATCTATCCCTCACTGTTACAGGGAAAAAAAAAACAACCTTGAAAATGTGAACTGTAAAAACATTCAAAAGCCAGAAGCTAAATAAAAAGAATCCTATATTTATTTTTAAAATCTCATGATTTTTAACCCAATCTCATGACTTTTGATGATCTGATTCTTGATTTTTGAACACTTGTAATTGGGAAAACTGCAATAATTGCTGGGTATAACCCCTGCAATTTGGGGGAAATCTTTTGTAATCACAACATTTCACATCCATTTATTGTGTGTACTTTATAACTCCCTTTAGCATGGTGTCTGAGTACCACAAATGACTGTCCAAGGTTACACAGATAGTCTCTGTCTCCATCTTGGCTCCCTGACACCTTCTCTTCCACCCCTCATCACTCACAGAGCCCTTTCAGCACAATCCAGAGTCTGCATGAGGATGGCAGGAGTTGAGCAGAGTGGAGCTGAGCTGCGACAGGGCAAAGTCAGATAGGGAAACAAACACATCATTCCCTTTCAGCCCCATTAAAGTAACTTGGAAAAGTCAACACAGCTCTAACCTCTATTAAGTGACCACCAAACACACCAGGATTCCTGAGAGCTGCTGCAGTTAAGGAAGATTCCACGATAAGGTGGCTCCAACAGAACCTATATACAAAGGAGCAAGGATGGGGGCTATTAGGGGGCTAGAATCAATATAGGGGTATATGACTTCCTTATGAAAGGATCTGGCTTCCCACATGGCTCATGGGATCCACCAGGTTTGGAAGCAGATTTTTCTCCAAGTAGGTTGATGACGGGACAAATGCTAGGGAGGTCATCTGTATAAAGGGATTCCTTGGTGAGGTTTTCATGTAAAAAGTCATCTTCTACCACTTTTCATGCAGGATTTGACAATCTGGTCATCTGAATTTATTCACTTTGCCCACTCTCTGCTTCATTGTGTCACTCTAATGCCCTGAATTTTCTGTCTCTCTCTCTTTATTTGGCAGATCCTCCTCCAAGCAGACCATAAACCCAACATGAGCTTGAGTGTTCTTTTGAACCCACCATATTTGAGGGATTTCAAGATTAAGCTAAATGTGTTTGCCCATTCTTCACTCATTCTGTTTGCCCATTGCTCATTTATTCCACTTGATGCCAGCTGTAATCATCTGAAGTAGTGTTCCTAAAGGTCTAATATAAACAGATCTATCCATTTCTTATAATTACATTAATTTTGCTGACAACTCCAGAAACATTATGTTGTGACTTTAAGATGCTTTGCCCTTTTCAGAACATTCCCATAAATGTGTTTTCTTTTTCCTACACAATTATCCATGCACCACATGGCTGCCTCCAGGCTGCTACAAGAATATGTAAATTAGTTCTTTCTTGAGTCATGCATACATGAGGCAGGCAAAATAAAAAAAAAAAAATCCTGGAACAATAAGATCTGATCAGATGTGCTAAAAGGGATGGGCCCAAACTGTAAAAATCAGATCTAGGTGTGAGTTTGAGAGTTGACACCTGCTTCCTTCCTCCCAAAGTTCAGGGATGATTGGATTTGGGGGTTCTAGTTTGGCCTTTTAGACAGCTTTGCCCTAATTACAAGGTTTGAGCACAGTTTGGTGCCTGGATTTTTAACACTCTGAAAAGTTTGAAGATATTTGGATTCAGGATTCTTTTTCTGACTCATCCTATAATTAATAAGGATCCAACCATGTCCTCAGTTACTTGATGCAACTTTTACTGACCTCAGCTGGAGTTGCACCTGTGTAAATGTGCTCTGAACTGGACCCTTTATAGCATTTATATTGGATATTTGATTTGTTTGTTATATATCACCAGCTGAATACTTTATGAGTTTCTCCCTCAGTTCTACTTTCTTGCCTTATCAATGTCTCACAGACAAAAAACAAAACAAGACAAGACCAGACCAGACCAAAGAATAGCAATATACATCCAAGCAGAAAAAAAAAATATTGTGAGATTTTCAGAAACAGATTCCTTAAATATGAAATCAGATTATATAATCTAAGTAATTTGCAACTGTAAATGTCAGCTAATGATCACACACATCAATCCTTCACTACTTCCTTCATCAGTTGCATGGGCTATATCATATAGTCATATAGGCTGACTTCGCCACTTATCTCCAAGTTGCTGCAATAATGAACAGCACTATCCTTCAAACCAACTCACTTCTTGTGGGGTAAGAAGGGAAGCTCTCAGTAAGTTTCTTCAGCCCCTGCTATACACTTAGCTAACACAGAGCTAAAGGAGGTTTTTGATATCTTTGAAATTCTTAGATTTTTCGTTATGAGGGTAAGTTTTTAGACTTCACATTTCTACAGAAAAATTAAATGGTATACCAGCGCGTGAATATAATCTAACTGGGACAGGTATTGTGTCTGTGTGTGTTTTTGTACAGCGCCTATTGGCTCAGACCCTTACTGGGGCCCAAGGGAAGTGCTGATTTAATAAAGAAAAGGAAATTTGCTGCAGAAGAAGTGTACATGTGTGTTTTCTTGTACATAAAGATCAGACTGATAAAGGTCATTCTGATTTGAAGTATTACATGTAAAAAAAACAATATAATAAGAATGAACAAAAGTAAAGTCTCCACAAGGAAGCACACAGTGTGAGACTCCTGTCTGATGGTTTGTCATGAATTGAACTCAGAATGGCCACTCATATTTACAGCCTCAAATTCAAAGGTGCAGTAAATAATTCACTGGCTTAACATTTCCATAACAAAATATGGCACATAATTCAGCTTCTAGTAGCATTTAGAAAGAAGCGGCTATTTAAACCTTTGCTTTTGAACCTAAGTACCTTTGCTTTTGAACACTATAGCTATGTGTGCACTACAGAGCTTATAGCAGTGCAGCTGCACCAATGCAGCTGCACTGCTGTAATATCTCTCATATAGCTGCTTTATGCAGACAGGAAAGAGCTCTCCCGTTGACACAATTAATCCACCCCCAACAAGCGGGGGTAGCTATGTCAGCAGGAAAAGCTCTCCCGCTAACATAAAGTGGTGCACACTACTGCTTATGCCAGAGTAATTTATGTTGCTTGGGGTGGTGGAATATTCACACCCCTTAGAAATATAAGCAGTAGTGTAGACATAGCCTAAGTCTCTTAAATTGGGCAAGGTGAATATAGCAAACAGCATTTGTGAGCATTCATTCTGTTAAAATCCAAGCATACACTCTGATGAGATTTGTGATTGTATATATATAATTTTTTGGTTTACAAGAATGTTCTTGGACAGCATAATTGGTGGAACTCTATCAGTGTAAAACTAGCGTAAATGAGATCAGATTCAGACCCTGTATATACCTACCCATGCTTACCATCCACACTTAGTCACACTCAGCTGTTTGCTCCCAGTCACTGAATCATCCAGCTACTCATGCACAGTCAGCATTCTCTTGGTCTGCTAGCGCTATTGCATCTGGGGCTGGAGGAAAGTATTGCATTGAAATGTAGGCTATACAGGGGGGTTAAGATGGGATCAGTGGGATTGTTTAAAAGCCGTTTCTGTGATGGATGGTGGTGTCAGCTGCTGAGAGGAAGACTGGGCATAAGGCCTGAAGAGAAGCTGTTGAAGACAAGCTCTGCAGATAGCATAGTAAGTGAGTCTGGGGGAACACTTACCATCAAAACTATTTTTCAGTAGAAATATGGGTTTAAATTTGTTTTCTGTTGAAAAAATGTCATTTTTTATCAATATATTTTGGCTAAAACCCAAAAGATCTTTTTCTGAAAGCCCATGGAAAATTTCAACAGAAACTAAAGTAATTTTTGTAAATTTTTGACAAAAACAACAACATGGAAAATTTGATTATGGATTCGTCCTAATCATCATTCGGTTTCCCCACAGCTGCCAAGCAGTAAGAGGAATAACTGCACTCACATACACAAAAAAACACCAACATAGAGGCTATGTGGCAGGATCTGCTCAAGTCCACACACAGGTGTCAGGCCTTTTCGTTGGCAAAACACCCGCTGCAGTTTATATACAACTTTAGTTTTCACCACCTTTGTACATTATATAGCCTTACATCTACCATCCTAGGAAGCCTTCAATTCCTGAGCAAGTGGGGAAGAGCAATAAAGAAATCACAATCAATTAATGAGGTCTGTTGTCGAGTAATTAATTAGAACTACAGTGACCAGAGTGCTGGCTGTTGCCCAGAACTCTGTCACAGGACACTTCTGTACAAAAGCTCACCACAACACCACTACAAGCACTGGAAGCCAGAATGTCTGGGCTGGAATGGAGCCTTTCCTTGTGCAGCCCTCACTCACACACTCCAATGAATCCTGCAGTAATTGGTTAAGATGAAAGTGAGATTAGGACTGGAATTACAATTGTGGAAATTAGTATCTTCTTACTACAGATCTGCTCTCAGTTTCATCTTTTGATATATTATATATAATCTGTTTACTTTTGATATTCTGTTACTTTTATTAGCATTAGCACTACCGAACCAGAGACACATTCAGCAAGAGCGCACTCTCTGCCCTTTAATTTTTGTGCATTAGCAAAATTATGTAAATTCCCAAGTTGCAACTCTTGCAGTTTTATTGTGAGTGTCACAATATTTACTTGGAGGGGTTAAGCCCCAGCTTCTGGGATCATGTTACTACTTGAGAATCTCAACTTTCTCTCTGTGAGTGTGAGTGTGTGTGTGTGTTGTGAATGCAGAGAAGAGTTTAAAAATGTGAACTCTAAAGGCTCCAAACACCAGAAAACAAATACACTATATATTGGGGGGAGGGGTATATAGGGGGGAAATCTTCTACATTTCATAATTTTTAAGCCACTCTCATGACTTTTTGGAGCCTGACTTATCACTTTTAAACACTTGGCTAGAGTGAAATTCCAGTTATGGAAGCTCCATTTCTGGTGAGAATGCATGAGTTACAAAGCCCACAGCTTGTCTTTCAGATGCCAAATTGAGCTTGGAGTGTCAGAGTTTAAAAGTAACCCGCATCTTAATACTTGTAAATTTAACAAGTTTGATATGAAAGCCACTGAGAAACAATAGAAACCTATAAAACTGTATTTACAAAATCATTTTTTCAGGGTATAGCTCCACACTGGAATACAATAAATAGAAGTCCATAAACCCTATTTCCATAACCCCATAAATCTTATTCTCAAGAGTTGCATTTAATAACAGATTTTGTTTGTATTATGTATGCACTATTGAAGCTAACAAACTATGAAACTGAAGTTTTGCATGCAGAAGCCAATTTTACTTAAATCTCCTCAGATAATAACTGATAGATGAACTCACTCCTTCCACAAAAAAATAATGATGATCCTTTTTTTTTCCTTCCATTTTTCTTCTGTTTGTGTATCTGACTAGGGGAAAAAAAAACATTCTAGTATTTTACCCAGGGTTTTTTTTGTCCTTAAACATTAAAGAATAAATGTTTTTTTTCTGTTTGTGCAGGGCATATATATTATATTATATGGTGCAGCTTCATTTTCAAGCTTATGAGTGTACTTCCCACACTCGGATCAATGTCCTAGAGGCTTATCACTTTTCTGTTGGGTATTGTAATGGTGTTGGATGTTCCCCTCACCAGTAAGGTACTTTGAAGGAAAGAAAAAAAATATCTGGCTTGCTCTAAAGAGAGTGTAAGAGGTCATGGCTGACTGCTGGGGCCTTGTTAGGGAAAAGGTATTTAAAGGAAATATTTCATCTATGAGTGAGACCTTTGGGCTCTGGGAGGAGTAAGCTTTGCCTTGGTAGAGAAGACCTCTCCGTCCATAGGGTCTCGGGGCTAACTGCACAAAGTGTTAGAGAGCCTGGATCTGATGCTGATCTTTGCTTACATCAGAGTAATTCAGCTCCACTGAAGTAACACTGCATTGGAATAAAAACTGGACCCTCTATGTTTAATGTGTTCGGAACTCAGAAGATTATTAATACAACATCCCAAGGGGAGCAAAGAGAGTTCTTTGGAAGGTAAATATTGTGGGAGGAAGGAATAAGTCTGTTTATTATCAACAAATGTGTTTGTCACTGTGTGAGGCAGTCCCACTAGGGCTGCCTCAGTGTGCAATCATTGCATAGTTCTTAAAATATTGTAGGACTACAAAATGAAATGCCCTAACCATTTATTTTGCATTTTGTTGCTAGTTAAAGAAACACATGACCAAGTATCTGTAAAATTTTCAGTTGTTTGACAAAGGTACTGTGTAATTAATAACTGCCATGGGTGAGTTGGTTTTCTTGGATATCCGCATTCTAAAAGGGAAGGAAAACACTTCTAGTGTCTCCTGCAATAGAATCACATGGAGCAAAATAAAGCCAATCAGCAATTGTTTCAACAGTATTGATTATTAAAATGCAGTTTGAAAATAATAACTAGATTTTTCAAGTCTAAATGCCTAACTAAGGAAATGGTTTGACTTAGAATACAAATTGATAAAACACTGGTCTCGACAACATCAAGTTTGAAAATATGTAGTCAGTTTTATTTTGGGGTGTTTTTTGTACCCTTTCTCAATCCTTGCAATTTATGTCCTTTTCCATGGGTAAATATTGAGGTTGAGAGGTCGTCTGTGTGTGTAGATTGACATAGCTGCCTTTTAAAAAGAGCATCAACTTATTTAGCTTCTCTTTATGCCAAAACAGCTTGATCAATGCCCCAGAATAAGGATATCATCAGAGATCTAGGAGATATAGACAGTAATTGCTACTATACTGGCAGGCTGTAGACTTAGCACCAATCACTGGTCCTGTAGAGTCCACAAAACTTTGGCTATTGTATTTTTTCCTTTTAAATTTCACAGTAATGAAAATGTAAATTTCACAGAAAATATCCTGAGATAGTTGGAATACAGAGCATTTCCCCCAGTCAGATTAAATCATTTTTAGAGCAAGGTAGGCTTTTGGCCAATATCCTTGAGTGTCACCTTTAGCATTTTCTAGTTGAGACCCCAGGCAGGCACTGTTGGCTTTGGATAACATCAAATACTATTAAAATGCTAAAAGGAAGCAAACAGAACATTTAACATTTTAGCAAAGCATTTCAATCCCCGCTCTGATTCAAAGAGATAAATAGTCTGTAGACTCTCATCCTGAGAAGTGCTATTGAGTACGGTCATATGAGAATTCCAGCACCTTAAGTTTTAAAGGCAATACAGAAAAGGTTCTAATCTCAGCATGACAGAAAAAGCTCTCTGTTATGGGTTTGCTTCAGTAGCACCAAAGCTTGCATAGGGATCAAGGGGAATTAAAGATGCAAATCAGCTTGTGTAGGAACTCACCTATAGACATGCACTCTCTCCATGTTACAAAGATGGCACCATTTTAAAACAAGAACACATGCTCCACCAGGCTGGTGCCATTAAATTTTCCCAAGGGAATTTTGTAAATAATTTCCACAGAGATAGAGTATATGTCTGCCTTTAGATTATGAATTTTTATAATTCAGCTGTTTAAAGAATTCCCAAGGTCCTCCTGCCTTTTTCCAGTCAGAAAACCAATGAGTTGGAAATTATGTGAGCAAACCTAGTTTTCAAACATTTCAACCATGTACTTTTTAGTGCTCCATGATAATTCTGGGAAATTTATCCTTTTTAGAAAGAGATTTTAGGGCCCTCGCCACATAAATCAAACCTTTAATCTTTCAAACTAATCTTTAAAATTATGGATACAAATTGATTGAATTTTGTGTTGTGTTGAGCAAATGAGTTTAACCTTTATTCCTTCAACTGAACCGAACGAAAAATTTCTGAGGTTCAGAAGTGAAGATACTAAGTTCTCCATTTCTTTTCATACTTTTGGTGGCAGGATTTATCTCCAGTGTTCCTGTTGCTGTCACTCTGTGCTCTTGAGATTTACCAAACAGAGATACCTGAGAGTATGTAGTACACCTGGAAAGTATCAAATATCTTGTGTTCCACTTTAAGCTGTGTGGGAACAGTTTTTTATTATTATTATTAATAATATTTCAAGGGAAGTTTCATAATGTCAAATGTCTTCTGTTCCAGAACAGAACAAAAAAAATGAAAATTTCCCATGATCCAAAAGTATGGGAATATTGCAATTTGCTTTGTTTAGGCAAAATTGACTCATTTTACAATTAAAAAAAAATGGAAAGTCATTTTTAAAGGGAAAATCAAAACATTCTATTCCAAAATGGTTGAAATGGAATATTGTTACACTATTGCAATGTTCCCCCGCCCCCATTTTTTAAACAAATGTTTATTAAAAGGTCACGCATTTCCATGAACTATTTAGCTTTTGAAGAATCTGCACTTTCTGATAGAAAAAGCATTCCATTCGAAAAATTTTCGACCAGCTGCAATTCTGTAGCTTCTCAAACATACTCGAACTGTAGGATGTTACTACAACGGATGCCCCCAAAATATAACAAAATATGATGGGCAGTACCACTGCCTACTACAAGGATGGGAAGGAACAAAGGAGCCTTCCGTGAAGACTTATGATAAAATTGCCATGGGAAGAACGAGAGGTTGAAGAAGCATGCAGGGGAAGTGGCATGGAAGGCCTCAGAGTATGACAGCATGCAAAGACATTGAAGCTGCTGTGCCTTTCAAACCAGTATGAGCAAATCAAGTTTTACAATACTGAAGAAGAGTCTGTGATGCAATTAATAAGCATTTGTGTGAAGATTTAATCAAAGTTTAAAGCTTCTGCATAATCTGAAGTACAATTCATGTTTAATTACAACCATTCTTCAGCAGCAGCAGTCACCAGCTGCACTTAATCTATATTTTTCATATCCAGTTGTTAGTAAAATTAGAATGTGAGACACTGATCTCAGATAATTTTGGCAGATGCAATAGGTAAATATGTCCTACTGGGATAGCTAATAACCAATGAGCAAGGCCTATCACAAATAGCTTGTTGGAAAGAGGGGAACACTTCAACATGAACAGTGGAACTATTGCCATGTATATAAAGGGAAATTTTAAGTGGCTTCTTATTTTAGTGTCGCAAAAAGGGTTAGGATGGTGGGACATTTTCATATGTGTCTGTGTGAAAAATACAAGTGATTTTAGCAAAATTCATTGAGGTTATAGTTGTTGCCCAAAGTTTTAATTCTACTCTTACCTAGGAAGACTAAAGGCTAAAAGAATGCCTCAAGAAACTAATCCATAGAGGACCAAGATGAGCAAACATATATCTCCATAGAGGCATTTTATTTTTCTTTTCATTGACTTAGGATTCAAGCCTACAAGAACTGTCCTATGTCTGATTTTCAGGTAAATGGATATATTTTAATGATAGACGTGCAATACAGAAACAGAACATTTCTCAAACTCTCTTTGCTGCTTCTTCCATCCTCATTCTTATCTTTCCCTTACTTCCCTCATTGCTAAATCCAGCAAACAAGAGGATCCTGGAATGAAGGAATTTTTTTTAGCTAGTTCTCCCTTCAGTTTCGCTTTCGTTGTATTATGTCTCATTGTTGGTAGTCATAGCAGTCAATATTAGTGTTTTTGTTCTGCCAAAGCTTCCTTTTTTGATTTTCTCTTTTCTGGAGAAAACTAAAAAGTGTCTCTCTCACACGTGGTTTTAATCCACCTAAATCTGTATAGTTAATACTAAAGTTAAATTTGTGATGCAGAGTTCAGTGATAAATTCTAAACATTGCAGAGGCTTGTGTACTGTCAGCCTTAGTCCTTTTCTGCACAACAGCTATCAAAAGAGTAAAATGATCAAAACAAAAGACATTCAGCAGAACTTCACAAATGAAACACATACTCTGGAGAAACTGGTAGAATAGGTGAAACATCAGCTAATAATCATCTGAGAATCTTGCTCTCATGCTTACCATGTCTCTAATATTCCTCCTCACACACTGTTTGGAAGTCCAAATCTCCATACATCTAGGTTCATTATAATCACTAGCATGTAGTTTAAATAAATGTAGGCAGTGCAGTCTGAGGCATCCTTTTCATAGATAACAATTACACACTACTTGTTGATATCTGAGCCACTAATTACCTACAGAAATCGCAGATCAAATATATGCTTCCTGAATCATTTTAATGTATGCTTTTAGCATGTTTCTGTCAACCAGCAAACAGCAACAAAACTTGAAGGTAACAACTTCCCAGGTGTTTGAGCTACCATTCAATAGTTATCTTTTGCATCAGGATAAGGAACCAACAAAACATAGCATGGAAAAGAGCCCAAAGGGACCAAAACAGAGAGACAGAGGTCTGTGTATATTATTAATGTCTTACAAAGACAGTCTTAGCAAACGACTTTATGTCACTGTAAAGAAGTATATTGCAGTGGACTCTTCTTATACATTCATTAACACTTATCTTCTTCTTTGGTCATACCCCTTCAAACAGCTCGCTTCTTTCAAACCTAGTGCTGCTCCTGGCAGCACCAGCATCAATTATCAACTTTATTAGTCACAAATTAACACTGATGCAGAGATCAAAGGTCTCTCCTAAAATCACTCTAAATCTAGGATGCCAGCTTGAACTAATAATAAACTTTTAGTTTGATGAAGTATCTTATTTGGGCAGCACAGTTTTGGTAAGATAACATGCCCATGGTTTCACAAAACACTGTATACCTGTTAGACCAAGGGATAGAAAATGAGGGAAATTTACATATAGAGAAAAAAGAAGGTTTCAAACATGCATAATTCAAGTACATATCATTTCACCTGGGTTCCATGTTTCTCTGAGATACACCAGTTATGTTGACCTGTGCACAAATGATCCACTAATGTGGACTACTTTCTAAGTATGAAGAAGTTGATCCTGAAAGATGATGAGCACGCTGCCCTGACTCCATAAAGAATTCAGGTAAATGCGATTACTCACTTGCTTAAACTTAAGCAAGTGCCCGGGTGTTTTGGAAGATCGGGGCAGAGTGGCCAGGACGTTGCAAGATTAAATGAAATTATTATTGGAATATAATTTAAAACTCAAGGGTCACAGCACAGTGAAGGGGCCACACAAAACCCACACACAAAACACAGGCTGTCTGCAGACATCAAAAACAACTGCAACACAGCTCAGCTGTGAGAAATTTAATTGATGGAGAGACACACCCCCAGCTATTGCAGCTATTAAAGGCAAGCCCAAGTATAAAGAGGGAGAAACAGAAAGAAAGAAGGTAGAAGAGTTTGGGACTTCAAAAAAGCAACAATTCTTTGCCAGAGGAACTAACAGCAGGGTTCCTTTAAGGGTACATCTACACTGTAGCTGGGAGTATGCTTCTTAATGGGGAAGACAGACACAGGCTAACTCTACTCCTTCTAGCATGTTAAAACTAGCAGTGTAGCTCAGGGGTAGCACAGGCAGTGGTTCAGACTGCCTGAATACATAGCCAAGGGGTCTGGGCAGGTTTGTACTCAGATAGCTAGCCTGAGTTGCTGCCTTGGTTACTCTGCTAGTTTTAGCATGATAGCTCAAGCACAGCCCCGCCTGTCTGTTTACGTGAGCTAGGAAACATGCTCCTAGCTGCAGTTGTAGATGTACCTCAGGGCACTTCTACACTGCTTTGTAGGCCTGGGCTCAGACTCAAGCCCTAACATTTTGGAATGTGGACACAGCCATGCCAGACTCAGGCCCTGGGAGCAGGACTGGATTTAGGGGCAGGCAACCCAGGTGACAAAGATGTCATTTACAGTAAGATTTGTTGACAATGAGGATGGCTGTATCCAAGTAAAGGAACACTATCTGTTTCTGGTCTGTGGATGACTACTGGAAAAGATGTATCAGAACTGTTTATGAATATTTTTAATGATAATAAAATAAAACTTTGGGACTACTGTGGCCAACGATATGAAAGTGGCATGAACATGAAGGGACAAAACTGTGGCATCCAGGGAAAGATTCTTGCACTGAATCCAAGAGCTTTCTTCATGTCTTGTGACTGCCATTCTCTCAACCTGGGTGTCAGATGCAGCAGCATCTTCTTTACATTCAGTATCTCTCTTCGGAGTACTGCAAAGGATATAGGCCCTCTTTTCAACATCAACTATCAAGTGCAAGATCCTCATGGACAGTGTTACCAATCTGACCATGAAGCCGCTAAGTGACATTAGCTGGGAAAACTGCGTTGAAAACGTAAGGCCAATGAGGTACCAAGTGGCTGAGTTTTATGACACCCTGATAGAACTGGTGCAGTAGAGTAAAGCTGAAGCTGGAATCAGTCATGATGCAGAAAGCCTGGCAAACCAGATCACTGACTTCAAATGTCTGCTCTCAACTGTGGTTTGGCACAATATTCTCTTCCAAGTAAATGTTGTAAGCAAGACACTACAAACTCAGGTCAATGGACATTACAACCACTACTACTTTGTAGGCCACAATGAAATCAAGGCAGCTTCTCATCAGAGACAACAGATTTGAAGATGCCATCACTGCTGCCAAAGAAATGGTGGAAGACTTAGGAATTGAGCCTGTCTTCAAGGAAACTCGTATTCACCAGAAGAAGAGACAGTTTGGATACCAGGGCAGAGTTGAGGTGATGGGAAGCTTGGAAGAAATATTCAAGAAGGAGATTTTTTGGCTCACTTGTTCACACTGCTCGAGTGTCTTCAGAGAAGAGTTTGGACAAATGAAGCACCATAAAAAGACCTGGTTTTATTGTATGACCTTAGTAAGCAGTAGGCAGACAGGGAAACATTCTTTAACAATTGTAAGGACCTTCACCAGATGCTGACACATGGAGAATATTCAGTAGTTAAAGATAAAGATCTCTATGCCAAATTGACCAACATCCATCCATTTTGCAACAAGAGAAGCACTCTCCCCTCTGTCATTGTCTCATTAGACTGACCCCCGACTTTTCATGTCCTATGTAAATATATACACCTGCTACTGTATTTTCCACTCCATGCATCTGACAAAGTGGTTTCTAGCCTACGAAAGCTTATGCCCAAATAAATTTGTTAGTCTCTAAGGTGCCACAAGGACTCCTTGTTGTCTTCACTCCAAGTTTTCCAATTCATTCATGATGCAGAGCTGAAGAACACTTTTTCTAATGTGTGGGTAGCTTTAAGCATTCTGCTCATGCTGCTGGTCACAGTCACAAGCGGTAAGCACAGCTTTTCAAAACTCAAGCTCATTAAAACATATCTTCAATTGATGATGGCAGATGAGAGACTGACATTGCTTGGTATTTTCTACCTTGAAAATACCATTGGTTAGTCTTTGGATATTTCTGATGCTGCGCTTCAGTTCACGAGGGCAAAGGCAAGAAAAGAGATATTTTGAACTAAAGGACTAGGGTTAACATTCTCAAGATGTTGGTGCACAGTTCAATTTCTTGATGTTAGTACATTTCAGTTATTCTTAAAATTAAAAAGTTTCTATAAGGGTAGAGGAAATTATTTTTTTCTCATTTGCTTATATATGGCACAACTAAATACAGAGTTACAGATCCTAGTGTGCAAATGTATCATCTTATATAACGGGGATAAATCTGATGCACAATTTGCATGCATAAGTTGTGAAATAGGCTATAAATGCAATAAAAATAAGGTATTCTAAAGTTTAACAAATGGAGAGGGGTGCCATTTGGTCTAGGGATGACCCTGAATAGGAGTCTGCCAATGTTATCCCACAATCCCATTGGACAGTGTTCTTTGTCTTCTCTTTCCCACAAGTCACCAATCAACTCCCAGAAAATAGAGGCAACTTGCTTTATTCAAGTACAGCTTGGTGTTTAACCCTTCCATTTAATTCAGAGTATGAGCTTCAACGAAGTGAACCTTCTCCTGCATGCAATGGCCACTGACTAGAAAAAATGTGTGGTTTCAAGACCACAGCCTGATTTAGGTGAATCTACTGTGTAAGGCAAGTGATTTTACTAATAATACCAGGAATGACTATGCCTACCAGCAAATAGCAAAGAAGCAGGCAGTATTGTAAATTTAGTGGACCAGTGACCAGTGCAGGGAGTGGATTAAGTGGCTCAAGACATACTACAGCAAAGCTAAGGACCAGAACCACACCTCTAAGAACTCATCATCATCATGTCCATTTTATGAGGACTTTGACAGTATATGGGGTAACATAACTAGCAAAGAATCAACAATGGTGTGTGATAACCCTGCTGATCCCAGTTCTAGCATGAGAATGATGGAAGTCAGCAGCAGGTGCCAGATGAGGCCACCAAAGTGACTGGTGATGAAACTGGATCCCTCCTGCCCCCCAGAACTACTTGCCAGCCAACTGGCAGCAGAAGTTGCCCAGAGCTGGGCAAATTTCTGGTTCCATGTTTGTGCTTATTAATATAGTTATGAGAAGGATTTCAAATTATGGAAGGGAGTAATTCAAAAAGTTATTACAAGGTCTATCTGTAAATGGTTGTTTGAACACCAGCATCTTGGCATCCTCCTGTCTGCTTTCTCCCCTCCTCCCCCCAACATTACCATGTGGAAATCAAAATGGAGAAGGGGAAGTACTAACAGTGAAACAAGCCTCTGAAAGTGAAGATTTACTAAGAAAGTAATTTATTTTTTTTGCTAGGACATGCCAGTTTGTTTAAAAAACAACAACTTTTATTGCCTTTCCTGTAAGTATGGTGCATCGTACCAATCCAACAGTATAATGAGTCACCTACAAACAGTCAGCTATGGAGGGGGAAGGTTCAAATTCAGTCCATTTCAGTTAAATGTAGTCCACAATGACGAAATCATGCATCTGAAATATGTCTGGGGGATTGAATGCAGTTGAGAAGCGTGCCAGGGAGAAGGAAAGGGGATGATGGTGGAGTTCTGTGTGTTCATATGCACTCATAACAGGCTGTATTAGAAGCTGTGGGAAGGCACCAATCCTTGTGGATACTAACACAGCATCCAGTTGATTCTCTCATGAATTTTGACCCAAACCCAGGTGCTGATAGCTGCAAACTCTTCCTGTAGCAGGAACTCCAGATAGATAGTCATATTTCAAGTAAGGACATATTTTAAGGCCCACCTCTGTAGCTGAACAGATACTCCACTCGTAAATCTGTTGTTCACTCACCATACAGATGAATACTTTGGTGGCGTACACAGAAGGTTGGAATAAAACCTCTCTTTGCCATTCGGGAACCACGAAAACTGTTATGTCCTCCAAAATGAAGAGTGCCTGAAATGACAGAGAAGCCTTCCAATTTCCATCACCAAAGTTGTTGGCAATGGACGTGTAGCAGTCTGCAGTAGCCAGCTTCCAGATGGTTATAACAACTGCTTCTGGACTGGCATGGCTGCTCTCATGCATGTTTCTTCATGCTAAAGGGCCAGGGCAAGCTGCTCACAAAGCTCCAGAAATATAGTTTTCCTTCTGTAAAGTTCTAGAGCCACTGCCTGCCTTCATAATAGTGGCCTCATTCCATTCCATAGAGGTCTGCATAATGATGTGGTCCCACCAGTTTGTGCTCGGTGTTTCTGGAGGAGGGCCACAGTTTATATAGGGGGCAACAGCAACTATACTGAGTGTCATGAGCAGCATCAACCTATTTGACTCTGCCACATCTGTGTCCTAATTCGTCATCCTCCTCCATCATTGGCTTTCTCAGGTGGCTCAGAACACTCCAGTGGAATGTCCACCAATACCTCACAGAAACAAGCCTATTTCCTTAAACAAGAGTAAAAAAAAACTAGAGAGAGAAGTTCTTCATATGGTCACATCTCTAAGTTGACGGGAGCATTTGAACCAAAATGACTGATCAGCAGGAAGTGTTTGCAGGCTGCTCAAACTTCTTGTCAGGCAAGAGGACGGACAATCATGTTTTCCCATGCTGCACCACTAACGAAGGGCTAGAATGGCCACATTTCTGGAGGGCAGCAAGTCTGGGATATGTTTGGTTGGATTTTGGCCTGCATACTGCAATGTCAATGTTGGAATACCAGACTCATACCCATCTTCAAAAATTCACAGCCTTGGATCAGCAATCAATGTAGATGTTCAAGCCCTCAGTTCTCAAACCTAAGGTTCTCTGACTTGAGTTTCAGTAACTCTGGGCTTCCATTGCTGTGTAGACACACTCTATAAGAGTTAGAATCTCCCAGAACACAGGGGAGTGAGATGCTGATGAAAGACCTAAGAGCCAAGGAGTTTTGTTGTGCATCTGAACTTTGCCTTTTATTGATTTGATTTAAGTGATGATTGCCCGGGTCAAGTCTGACCTAAGTCACATGAACTAGGACTTCGCACAATGTGGTGTCCATCACCTCTGACAAGCACTCATCACATGAGAGGTTTCCTCCTTATCCTAATTTTGAATATCAATTTTGCAACTCTAAATACGGTTAGATATTTTAATTTAAGGTTAAATCTTAAACTATTCTCTGCAGTCATGAAGGATCTGTACCAGTAGAAGGGTGGGGGAAAGGATTGGGGGATCCCAGTCAGAGAGCTCCCTCTACCCCAGATCTATTATATCTGCAATTAGAGCTTGACCCTGCACTGGTAAAACTCCCATTGATGTCAGTGGAGTCAGACTATGCACTTTTGCAGGTCCAGCAGTTATTCTCTTGTGTGCAGTAGCAAGGGGGCTATTGCAGTTTTAGGGCTTTGTCAAAGGTAAGGATTCACCTGGTCTGCAGTGGAACTTTGTGCTGATTCAGAGAGGTGGCACTTGAGAAATTTATATGGAAGGAAAACAGAAAAAAAATACTTTGTTACTATATAGTCTGTTACTTTGCAATTAATGATTGTGTTTAGCACTATTTTACGTTGCATTCTGTTGTGAATTGGATTATCTATACAAAGAAAATGGCCTCCCATCTTTTGATGTTAGATATTTTGGAGCCAAAGAAATTTAAATCATTTGTAAAAGCTTATTTGTTCCCATAAATGTTTGTAGAGGGAGATGTAATCTCATTACTATCTCATATTGGAGCTGACATAGGAATAAGAACTAAGACAAATTTTAGAGCCATGTATTACACCTGTCATGGATTTTGATAAGCAGATTAAAAGTAGGAGTGAGCATTTATGATTTTATGAATTTTACATATTTTCTTCATAGGTTTTTCTTCCATTCCAATTCTACTTATCCATGTGATTTTTTACAAAACTAGAATGTATTATTCAACAGCAGAATTAAAATTTCTAGGTTCCCTTTCCTTATTCCTTTATTCAGAGGTGTAAGGACAAGAACAGAGAAAGTGGTTCTTTAACAATTTTACTAGAAATTAAAACCAAAAACATGAATGGCTGGAGTAGCTTGAAAGGGTGGAAACTAAGATGGCATGTGTGAATTTGTCATTTTCAAGGATGTAAATCCAAATGGGGATGAACTGGACAGAACAGACTTAAAAGGGACCTGATCCTGAGAGATGCTGATGTTTCATTGATTTAACAGAAAAAAACATGCTGAAAATACATGAGGGCCTGATCTTCAAAGATGTTCAGAACCTACCACTCCCATTAAAGGCAGTTCTGTAAATGCTCAATGTCTCTGGGAAAAAAAATTAGACCTTCATCCTTTTATTTATAACCAGAACCCAACATTTTATAAATGAATGCCTAAAGATAGAAAACAGCTTAAGAGTCTGACTTCAGTAGGAGCTGCTGAGTGCTCAGCACTTTTGAAAATCAGGCCACTTATTCAAGTGTTTAATAAAGATTTAGAATCCTAAATTTAGGTACCCTTTTTATAAAATTGTGACTGTAGTTTGAATAATAGATCTCAAATATTCCATCATAAGCCTGATTTAAAATTTGTATATAATGATATAGGTATAATATTAATGCTTTGTTTACTGAAGAATCATCTACAAAATAATAGTATTACATCAGGCATTTGCATGAACAACACGGTATCAATGAATGTCATAACAAATACAGAATTATGAGTATGATTCCTACATTTACAATATATGCCACATATTTATCTGTTTCATAATATTCCAAACCTGTTTCTGACAGCAGACTTTCCCATAATACTGTGGGTTTTGTGTGGGAATTTGCCTGTGCTGCCAAGAATATTAAGGAAGTCTGTGGTGAAGTGGATGTAAATTCAAGTGAATGTGTGGGAAGAGGTGGAGGGCTTAATTCAATCTCTTCCTCCTAGTCACTTGACTGCTTTGCTTGCATCATTGTTGAATTACCTCCATGGGATTTCTCCCTTGATTCAAGCCTAGAATGCCATTATTTGGATTGATTACACACTCTTTTTCAGCTGCTGTTCTTAATCTATACAAACCCATGGGGCAGATCCTCAGCTCGTGTAACTTGTCATTTGACTTCAGTGGTGCTACAATAATTTACACTATCTGAGGATCTATCCCACTGTGACTAAGTGAAATTAGGGTGATTTTAGTACAAGCAATTATCTAAAGATTTGCACAATTTAGATTACTTTGGTGTTATACCTATTTCCTGATTAACTTAACCCCATCATGCAACTCCTATCACCCTTTACATCAGCTATGACTTTAGCCCCATGTTGGGATTATAAACTTTTTTCTCCTTTTCCAGAATGTGACACCACTTTCTTTCTGAGATTCTGTACAATATCATATCTGGAGGGTTTTCCTCCTGAAATCTATATGTTTGTTATAGACATCCACATATGTCTTTTCCATGGACATTAATTCCACTGATTTCATGGACTTCAGATCAAGTCCAGTTAGAAAAAGGAGAAGAATCAAGCAGAATGCACAAGTAGAAGCACATTTTTGTCTTGTTGCCTGAAACAACTACCTGAGAAAACTCTCTGTATATACACATATATTTTGAACAAGTACATATGAAACTCAAAGAACAGAGAAGGTGCATGTTCAGAAAAGCTTTTCAGTCTAAGAAAATTAGACAAAATTTGGGAGAAAAGGAAAAAAAATACATATGGACCAAATTTTATCCCATTGGCATCAAAGGGAGTTTAGCCATAAACATGGAAGAAGGATAAGAGCCATAAATTCTTAAGAGTATAAAGGTTTTATATTTTTAAGTGTCACAAAAAAAACCTCAAATTTTGTTTTCACCTTAATGATGAACATAAACATTAAAAAAGAATTCTGACCTTCAAGGCAGGCATCTGAAGTATTTCTGCAGTAGAGATGAAAGAACAAAAGAAGTATATTATGTACACATTTCTTTCTATTATAGTCATTCAAGATACTTTATTGCACTGCTTTGGACACAGTTCACAATACCATGCTAAAAGAGCAGGTTAAAGAGGTTATTAATTTCATTAACATAATGCCTGACATTCAAAACTCTCTTATAATTAGTTGATAGCTTTAGACTTCTTCACTGTGAGATGGCTTCCTATAAAATTAGGAATTTCAGTTTTCAAGTGTTAGCTGAAGTATTAATTCAATTAAAACCTAATGAAACCAAATTGCCAAAATAAATTGAAATGTGGCATGAATTTATGTCTGTGTATGATCACTGGGTTGTCTGTGTAATGTACATGTGTGAGACTTTCAAGGGATTCCAAACTTTCATTTTTCATAAATCTTGTAATGAAAAATGCAGGGCCAGAGTCTGAGCCCCAGTACATCAGCACAAAGCAGCTAGAAATCTGACTTAGCTGGCAACGTAGGGATTCCACTTACATAAGGTAAATGTGATGCAGAACCAATACAACAGCTCTCTACTAGTTCCTGACTCAGGTCCAAGCAAAGGGAGCGTTCCCAGGGCAAGAGAGTATGTCCTGCTCTCCTCCTATATGCCATCAACAGCCTCAGAAACCACCCTGACTTTATCATCAAAGAGGCTGATAAAGGAGGTGTTGTTGTCATCATGAACAGGTCTGACTACCAAAAGGAAGGCTGCCGAAACTTTCCAATATCCAAATTCTACAGGCCACTTCCTCAGATCCCACTGAGGAATACACTAGAAACTGACCATCTACTCAGGACGACTCCTACCTACACCAGAACAATTCAACATACCCTTCAGAGCCCTTGACCAGGCTTTTCTATATACTACCCAGATCACACCCGGAATCCTGGACGGCCCCTCATCTCGGGCATTGGCACCTCACTGAAGAGACTGTCTGGATTATGTGGACTCTCTACTCAGCCCTATGGCACCAGCACTTCCCCGCTATCTCCGTGACATTCATGATTGCTGAGGAAACTACAATGCATTTGGTCTTCACCTCCCAGAAACACTTCGTCTAGCACCATGGATGTAGAGGCTCTCTACACAAAATCCCCACACACATGGAATACAGAGCTGCAGGACAGATCCCTGATGGATGCCACAGCACAACTGATTGCTGAGCTCTGTGCCTTTTATACTCACAAAACTATTTAAAGTTTGATGACTAATATATACCTTCCAGATCAAGTGGGCACTTGCTATGGGCACCCGATTGGGCCCCACAAGTATGCCAAATTTTTATGGCTGACCTGGAACAACGCCTTCCCTCAGTCTCGTTCCACTCCGCCCTTTCTCTTACCTACGTACACTTGATGCTCTTCTCATCTGGCCCATGGGAAGGAGCTTGGAAAATTCACACGATTCAACGCTTCCACCCACCTCACTTCAGCGTGGACCAATCTTACAGGAAGGGGCCCTTCTAGACACCTGTGCAATAAGGGTGGTCACATTAAACCACTCTATATCGAAACCTACCGACGCTATCCCTACCTTCATGCTCCAGCTTCCATCGCGGGCATCCACGATCCATGTCTACAGCCAAGCACTGAGGATACACCGCATCTGCTCTACCCCTCGACAGAGACCACATCTACAAAATCTCACAGCATTTCTCAAATACTAATACCTGGCACGAGGAATATAGGAAACAGATCACAGAGCCAGATCGTGTACCAGGAGCTCCTACTGCAGGGACAAACCAAAGAAGACCAACGGCTCCACTGGCCATCACCTAACAGCCAGCTAAACCTCCAACCGCATCATCAGGGTCTACAACCCATCCTGGCAATGATCTTCCACTTTCACGGCCTTGATGGTGGCGGCTCCTTGTCCCACAGACAACTGCCAACCTGAAACGTTTCTCAACAGGCAACTGCACACCGTCCTACTAACTCTAGCTCAGGAACCATCCATGCAACTAAACCCCTGGATGCCAACTTTTTCTTGGGCCCCCCACCCATTTTTTTTTTATTTTTTTTTTTCTTTTTTTACCACCCAAGGCGGGGAAAAAACCCATCACGGGAGTCTAACCAGATCAGGGGGCACACCCATCACCGGTTTCATTCACCTGCACCGTTGTCACCAAATGTATATCTGCCATCATATGCCGCAATGCCCTCTGCATATACATCTTGCCAAACTGGCCGTCATACGGAATAAGGGAAATGGACACCCCACAATCGATATTTGGAATGGCAATATACAACACCTGTAGGAGAGCACTTCAACTCCGGCCACACTATAGCAGCCTTAAGGTGGCCAGCCTTGCACAAACAAACTTTCAGGACCAGACTTCAGAAAGAACTGCTTGAAGCTTCGATTCATCTGCGAATTTTGCACCATCAGCTCTAGGGTTGAACACAGGACTGTGAATGGCTTGCCAACTACAGAAGTAGTTTCCCTCCCTGGTTTTACAACCTCAACTGCTAGAACAGTGGCCATCTCCTCTGATTGAACTAACTCGTTTCTCTAGCCTGCTTGCTGGACTTATATATATATATATATACCTCCCCCTGGAAATTTCCACTACATTCATCTCACAAAGTGGGTATTCACCCACGAAAGCTCATGATCCAAAACGTCTGTTAGTCTATAAGGTGCCACAGGATTCTCTGCTGCTTTTACTGGAGCTGTTATAATAGCCCTTAGTGGCCTATGATAACCAGGTGCTAGAAGAAACAGTCTGAGGGCTGCTCTGACTTATGCTGGGAACTGGGATAGTTCTTGTCTGGCTTCAAAACCAAACCTTTGCCTGATCCTTCAATGAGCACAGCTCAGCAGGGCCAGATAATGTCTGTTGTATCTAAATATTTACCAGCTGCAAATCCATTGACTTCTTGACACTTGTGATGGCAGAGGAGTGTGATATTTTGGGGAATCATCTATGTACAACTTAGAGATAAGGTGGGTGAGGTAATAGCTTTTATTGGACCAAATTCTGTTTGTAGAAGATAGACGTTTTAAAGGTTTAAATTCTCAAAAGAATTGCAGGGGGGACAGATAGCTCAATGGTTTGAGCATTGGCCTACTAAACCTAGGGTTATGAGTTGAATCCTTGAGGGGGCCATTTGGGGGATTGGTCCTGCTTTGAGCATGGAGTTGGACTAGATGATCTCTTGAGGTCCCTTCCAACCTTAATAATCTATGATTCAATGATAAAATATCACTCTGGACATTTTATTATTAGAAATTCAAATCACCTGCCTGCTGTATAGGATTCTTTTCTGCCATAAAATACTATTGTTGGAAATAATTTACATTTTAAATATGGAATACTTAGTGTCCATTTGAAATAAGCAAATAATGGTCAATAACAGAACATCCTGAATCTCATAGACACTGATTTCCTAGGTTTTGGCACAGACGGTAGTATGAGGACCAAATTTAGCAGATTTGAATAATTTCTTTTTCTGCTTGTTGCACACAACCTTTTAAGGTACATGGAGTACAGATATAGGTTTCTATATGAATTGCAAATGACCTTCAAAGACTTTAAGCTATCTGTAGTATACCTGCTGCAGTCTTTGAAAGATTTATTACTTTTGAGCCTGTTTCATCAACTTGAGTAGTTTATTCTCTTTTAACTGTTTGCTGTTCCTTTTAAAATAGCAAATTTACCAAGCTTGTATATTTTAGAATGTTCAGATTTACTTTCAGAAAAAAATGCAAGTTCACAAGAAATACCAAGTCTAACCTGCAGTATCATTCCATATTTTGAGGTCACTCCAAAGCATCTCATGCAGAAATGAATATCCCTAAAAATATGACCAAAGATGCTGGCACTGTGCATTAAAGAAGGATGCCATATTTTAGCAACCCCCACATATACACATAATAATTTCATCACTGGATAGCAGTAGGCCAGAAAACAGTATTACAGCAGTGTCAATAAATGTACATGTTCAACACTGAACCCATTAATAACTCTACTACTCAGAGGTGATATTTTACATTAGAGAATGACCTAAGCAACTGACTTCTACCTTTAGCATCTATTAGGGAGAGTCTTGAATTCATATCATAAAATCATAGAATATCAGGGTTGGAAGGGACCTCAGGAGGTCATCTAGTCAATCCCCCTGCTCAAAGCAGGACCAATCCCCAACTAAATCACTTTTTTTTGAAGAAGAAGAAGATTATATCCCTTCTTCTAGATTCCCTGGAGACAAAGAAATCTAAATAATTTTGAGGCAAGTTTAACTGCAAAAACAGTAAACAAATAAAAAACAAAAACAAACATTGCTTGTACAAACTTGGGGATAAAAATGTATTTCCCCAGTTGCTCTTTGTTGTTACTTCACTATTATAGTTGAGAGTTTAAACACAAAATCAAACGTTTCAAAATTCACCAGCAATGATTTGACTATAAAATCTGAATGTGCACCCAGCTGAACAGAAGCACAGGGGAGAGAGACCCTCCCTAGGCCAGAGAGTGTCTAAGGAACCAGTGTGTGGGGGCTTCTTCAGTCAATTGGCTGGTGTGGTCTTTATTGACCTTTACATGGTCTTGCAAGGAGAAGAGGACCATAGGACCCATGATAACTGTATTTTCTGGCCCCATCTCTCCTCCTGCCAGTGACTGAACGATCCCCACATGTCTGCTAGTATGTAGGTACCCACCACTGATTGTTGCTCCATGGCATAAAAGTTATGCCTTTCCTTTTGCAGCAGAACCACACTAGTTCTGCTGCTTAGGATTCTTCATAGAGCAGGATTTTCCCCTAAGTTCATGACAAATTAATTCATGGTAAGTCTGAAGTTGCTTTTGAGCTGACTAATAAAAACAGTGGGAGAATACTTGAAAAATAGAAACTTATAAATTTTTAATAGTGACATGCCTCAAAATAGAGTCACTCCATTTTCATGAAAGTTTCTCAAAAATAGCACTCTTGGGATGGATTTAAGCATGAGAACTACCAGCCTCAAAGGATTTCCTGAAACAAAATATGAGTTAGAACTGAATGCTTCTGGCAAAGTTAATCGTGAAGCTATTACCTACACTTCACATATTCTGAAAGTTAATCGTGAAGCTATTACCTACACTTCACATATTCTGAAAGGACTTTACTAACAATATAACAGTAAGATCCTGTGATGGCTGTACAACCATGCACTAGGCAGGGAAGAGTTAAAGAGCACTTGGGCCTCAGGCAGCTCTGCCATGTGGCTCCTGTGACTGGGATGGCAATCTTGGAGAAGGAAGAGCCTTGAAAAGGGAGCTCAGTCCACAAGAGGGACAGACCTCTGATTCGCAGCACCCAGAAAGGAGAACAGAAAAAAAGCTAAACTACCTTAGATTTACTGTGAATGCAGAGTAGTAAGACAGATGGCAGGAGGATCTGGTTAAGACAAGGAAACTGGAGCCTCTCTCTCTCTCTTTTTAAATTTAATTTCTCTTCCTTTGTTACCTCGAGGATTGAGTCTAGGGTCTAGGCCCCAGGACAGACCCCTGCTGAGAATATGAGCACCCTGAAGTGATGATAGACACATTGTAGGTAGTCATCCAGGGAAGAAACAAGAGGTCTCACCCGACAAACCTTAACCGCTTGCGGCAAGGGTGTCTGGATTGGTACACAGGGTAGAAAGAGGGACTGGGTTCCCCTACAGCCTCACCAGGAGAAGTAGCCAGAAGACTATAGGCACAAGGGGCCAGAAGGACTATTAGGCCTGGCCCAGAACTGTCAATAGAGTATGAGGTTGGCAGTCCAAACCTAATCAGCTATGTGACCTTTGTGCCAGGTCACAATGCTACTCATTGAAATTTGGTCCAGCTGCCCCTTCATCAAGGGGGAGAGAGAAGAAAGATACAGGACTTTCATTTTGGTACCTCCACCCGCAAACAAATCTGGACCCGGGGGGAGGGAGTCACAAAAAAAGACAAAATACTGTTGGTGGGTTGGCTTACTAAAATGTTTGGGACCTCCACTACATTAGCAGACCTGGGTGACAGGACTACAGAGGTTGAAACCCTATAATTCCATTCCTAGCCACAAGGCAACGTAGTGGCTGGGGAGTCACTTTGCCAAAGAAGCTGTTAATCCTATTCATAGGTTTTGTGGGTATACGTTATCTCCAGTTAACTACTCACATAACTGGAGAGTTTCAATACATAACAGTAAATGTGAAAAGAAAAGATAAAAACAGTCATTCTCAGCTCAGGTTCTGGAAATCATTACATTATTACGTATAGCAAGAAGCAATCAAGATCTTGGACAGCACTGAGCACAATATGGACAATAACAAGATACTTTCAGCGGGAAGAGATCCTACGAAATAGGAAGAAAACTGAACTTCAACATATCTTCAACCATCTAGCACTAACAACTCTTGATCAAATCAATTTATCTCCCATCTCTCGTTGATAAATAATGACAGACATATCACAGCTCTTCATTTTATATCACATGAAATACAGTACATTTTATCAAGAAGATATAAAATAATATGTGTGTGGAATAAAAAAGTACAACAGTTCAATAAATGTCTATAGTGTTTGCTAGGGAGGGGAGGAGAGAAGTTGAGCTAAAAATTGTGTGTGTTTGTAGTGCAGTCCATGAAGACCTTTCTCCATCAATTATAGATGCATTTGGGACAGTGAAAGCTGCCACTCACCCACTCTCCCCTAGGAACCATAGAATTCAAGCCAGCTCTTATAGAAATAAAACTATGATGAGTAACCGCATTATAAATAGGGATAATGCTGATGTTTTCAGATCTTTTATACCATCCCACTAGCACATTGTAGTTCATCTGACCACATGAATAATTTGACTATCAAATAGTCCACTAAAACCTGCCCTTTAGTTTAGCCTTTTATGTTTCCACAAGATTATAATTAGCACCCTTAAATCGCTGCCTCCTGTTTAGTTTATTTAAGCACGGAAATAAGGAAATGCTTGAAGTCTATATTCATTATCCATTTTAGCAGTTGTAGGAAATTACATAATCCTGTTTATAAAGACTGAAAACCAAACTGTTATTTCTAATGTTCAGCTTCCAAAAATAGCATCTGTGCATAAGACACTATTCACAGATTGTTAGCACAAGAGCTAACGATTGCAGAAAATCTGATCTCCTGATGAATTTACCATGGTCAAGTTTGAGGGTTTTATCCCCTTTTTCTTCCTAATATTTAGTCGAAATCATTATCTGGTTTTCCTAAAACTGCACAGCAAAGTATATTTAGACAAAATAAAGGAAAGATCATTTTATTACCACCATCTTTTGGTTACAATTAAAAAAAGAAGGAATTGGTCATCAGTGGTTTTCTCTTCCTTTTGGATCTTTATTTCTTTTTCTCCATCCACAGCTTTCTAAAGAATGGTTGTTGGGGTTTTTTGGGGGGAGGGACAGGTGATGAAGAGTGGCATGTGATATAAATATTATGATTTCTGCTATAGACTTTACAGGGGGGTTGTTTTCATTTGTCTTTACGTGACATTCTCCACTTTCAGCATTTTTCTCTTTCTTAAATTATTTAAGTCAGAATTATAGGTCTCGTTTCTTTTTTCAAAGATCTTGTTCTACTCATCAATAAAAGTCATATTGGTTTAGTTAATAAAGCCCTAAGTGGATTGCATTATGTTCAGTTTCAACTCCAATGTAAAATATACAGTACTTAACAGTACAAATTTCCATTATTAAAAACAAAACAAAAATAACCCCCTCACCCCAACCCTGAAGGAAGAGCCAAATTGTTTCCTAGATTCATCAAAATTAGAGATTGCAAAATTTGGCTAGATCATCTGGCCAATTTCCCTGCCACTGCAGGATTGTGCAGTGTATTTTCTAGTGTATTTGCTAGTATCTTGTAAAGTATAGTGCCTTACTACACAATCCCTCAGATGCCTTACAGGGATTCACTGTTCATCCAAAAGGCTTATAGACCAGGTGGGTGGCACAGCCTCTGAGGCTGAAATGTATGGGGAAGGAAGAAATAACTTGCAGTGTGATAATTTCTCTACAGTGTTGTCTGCCCTTTCCCTCCACTACAGTGGTTCCTATGTTTGTAGTTTCCCATGCTACATAATCCCCTTTGTGTGACTAGCCATTCTGATAGGAAAGAAGAATTGTCTGTGGCATTCAGGTCTCTTTGTATCCCTACATGCTCCTTCTGGAAAACTTTCCTTCCCCTCCATGGAAGAAAGCATGCTGTGCAACTGCTATTCCCCACCCCTTTCCGTGCTCTGTCCCCAGTTTTCACTGAGCTTTGCTCCAATCCTCTTGCATTTCTGGAGGGGAAGTTCATAAACTACGGTTTAATTCAATAGATTCTACAAAAGGACTGCAGTTTTTCATGCCATTTTAATATCCATCAAAACAAGAATTTTTCAAACTATGTAATATTACCCATGCTCAAGTGATACATTTTCCCTTGCAGGCAGAATGGCATATTGAAAGAATTAGCATGAACAAACAACATGGGGTTTGGACTGTTTTAGCATGACTGGAATTGCTTTTGTAATTCATTTATCACCTCACTGGATATTGATAGCTCATGGGGGAAGCACAGTTGTTTCATTTCTTGAATTTTAACCTTTTAAAAACAAAATCTAGAGGCAAAAGGACCATGACACTGTCCAGGGGCCTGACTGGAAAGTTCCATCTTTCACATCAGCCATAACTACCAGGTGTCTAACATATATGAAGTTTCCACCATTATCCCAACAGTTTTGGGGAGGAAAAAAGAAATAGCCCTCTCTCTTTATTTCCCTCTCTGCTTCTGGATGATATAAGAAAGGACTTCTCCTCCCGCCCACAGCCCTCTTCCCATGATTGGAAGTGTCCGCCACCCTCTTTCTGACTATTTTCTGACAGCTGGGAGAGATGGGCTCCACAATTTCTCTTTCTCACTCCAGTTAGCCTGATCTTTTTAAAGCCATAAAATAAGATCTCAACCAGGAGGTCATTGACATTAGTCAACAGGTTGCAATTAACTCTGCCTTTCCCATAATGCTAAATTAGAAGGGAGGAGGAATCCTAGCAAAATCTCACCTGGATGGGAAGTGGGTCCTGGTGTAGAAAAAGGATCCTGATTTGGAAAAGGATGAGAAGCACTGAGATAAGGGAAATAATAAAAGTAATTGCAAAGAAGGAACTATGATACATTAAACTACATCTTTAAAAGGTAAGCTCTGGAATTCTCTGAAGCTGTTATCCTTTATAAGCAGCTAAAGGAAATCATTTAATTCTATTTATGCTAGCCTGGCTTACCTAAGGAGAGGTTGAATTTATGCAAGACTCTTTATACAGAGTACTTTAAAAATATATCTTAATTGAGGTCTGGTAACATTAGTGATATGAAAATAAGTCTCACCCATGTGTGCACACACTTACACACACACAAAATAAATCTCACTCTTTAAAACACATTAAAAACAAATTATGCCCTCAAAATAGGTAATATGCACTCGTCTCTTTTTAAGGACATAATTTGTTTTTAATGTTTGATGCTGGTTTTTAACACAGCCATTTGTTTTTATATTTGTAATAACTTGTAGGATGAAAATGTCTCTCCAAAATGGAAAGCAGAGACAAAAAGAGGTCAAGTCTAGCTTTGATTAGAGCAAAATTCCCATTAATGCTAATGGGAGTTGAATGAGCACATTAAGGGGGAGATATGATCCTGATAATTTCCCCCACCCTACATACCCAGATTAAAGACTTCTGAAACTGAGTATTTCTGACAGGAGTATTTGAAAGGACGTGATAAATCTGTTCAAAAAAGTTCAAACCCTACAATGTCCAAATCCTATAAATAGGAAGGAACCATGTACCTTTCGGTATCTGCCCACCTTAGTAATAGAATGTTTCAATCTCTTATGACACTCTCCATCCAGAATCTCAAAATGTATGATGAACGGGTTAAGCCTCACAAAACTCCCATCAGATAAATCTTATTGTCCTCATTTTACAGAGGAGAAAATTGCAGCACAGGCAGCTTCGGATCATCATTTAAAAAAATAAAAGGCCATTAGTTTGGGGTACCTCAAGCTGGGCACCCATAAATTGAGGCATTCAAAATTAGAGCCACTTTTGAAAATTTAGCCCTAGGCAACTTTCCCAGAAATACAAAGTAGTTGTGTATAAAGATCCATGGCAGAGCCATGAATAAAGATCACTTGTTTCATAGTCCTCTGATATGCACACAATAGCATCCTTCTGCTCCACTAAAAGAGGGTATTGATCAGACTGAACTGAACTTTCTTTAGGCACTGTATTCAGGTACCAATGGATAAACCACAAATGTATAACAAAATTATTTGTACCTTACACATACACTATCTTCATTTTTAACTAAAGTGGATGCTTTGTATATCAGTTATATATATAATATCTTTTATTTTTTTTCCCTGAGATAGAAAATTGGAAAACAAGATTACAACTGATACATTTCTAATGGATCCTCTACACTGTAGTTCATGCAGTAATTAGCAGAGTGTAGTTTTATCATATGTTATCTAATTTAGCTCCTCTTTCAAGTCAACAATCCATATCTTTTCAATCTCTCTTCATATGAGAGTTTTTCCATACACCTAATCCTTCTTGTCATCCATACCTGAACCACTTTGAATTCTGCAGTATCCTTTTTTGAGTTAGGGTGTGAAGAACTATACACAGTAATTCAGGTGAGGGTGAATTCAATTGATATAATGGGATAATAATATTTTCTGAATTATTCTCCACTCCATTCCATATTCATTTTGTTTGCTTTTTTCACTGCTGCTGCACATTGAACAGATGTTTTCAATGACCTGACCTAATATTTTGATCCCTGTGTTACCTGACTAAATACCTTCTCCCAAATCAACATGTTTCAGTTTATTACTCTTTGTTGATGTTTCTTCAGTCAGTGTTCAGTCCACATGTCAGTGTTCCTCTCCAAGGCAATATGAATTATTTTTAAGAGTAAGATTTCATGAAGTGCTTTGCTAAATTCCGCTACCACTTGCTATTCTAATTTTGTAATCCTCTTTGAAAAAAAGCAATCAAGCTTGTCTGGCAAGATTTCTCTCTTATGTACCCACGCTGTTTTTTTCTCAGAGTTCCACTTTACTTTGGATGTTTAGTGATTGATAGGAAAAGTGCTTTGTCTAGTAGGTTGTATTTGTAAAAGGATGAGTCCTAGAAGTTCCTTTTTGTTTTGTATTCATTTGAATAGGACTGATGTGGATCAGGGAAAAATACAGGCTCTTGCAGTATAAAGCTATTCTCTGCAGGCTAACTTTCAGTGGGATGTAAACTGGTTGTGTTCACTGGTCTAGCGTTTTGGGTTTTATTTTGTGTACTTTTGAAGACCTTTTGCTCCAATCCTGCAACTGATGGTGTCAAGGTGCACCAATCCATCCACCCATGCCTTAAAAGGAACATGCTAGTCTCAACCTAGTCCTTGCACATGAAAAAATGACAGTCACCAAACAGTTGGACATGAGTCTCAACTTCATTTTCACATAGGTACTGGCATAAGTGTTACCCATCAGTGTAGAGCTGCATTGTCCAACCTGCACAAAGGATCTTGCCTGCATTTTGTTTATCCATTTCTCAGGGTTAAATTCTGCCCTTGGAAGTCAATGGCAAATCTCCCATTGTCTTCAATACTGCCAGAAGTTCACCCTTAATCTCATTTTATTAAAATTACACTCACACTCTAAATTAAAAAAGAAACTTCTAGACAGTGGTGTCTTACTTTAAAAATTTCTTCACGGAAACAAACCCCACATTTTGTTCCCTTTGCACCTATATCCAAATTACACTTCTTCTCAGATCCTTCTTGGATCTCTTCCTCATGGGCCTGTGGAGATAACTGAAGATGAAGCAGCCAATCATCAGTTGACTGCAAAATAAATTAATTTAATAAACAAACCATATCTGAAGCCAGTGAAGCATATTGATGCTACAGTCTTGCCTCTACCGTCCCACTGGCAATGCTTCAGTAAAATACATGCACTGAAATGAAAGACTCAGCATCTTCCTACACACTGAAAAGAGACATGACACCGCTTCTGCTGTTGCCATCCACAGAGCATCCAGTATTATAAATACAAGTTGCCAAAATCACTGAAGGCTTTGGCAACTCAAAGCAACATTTTGCATATTTGCACTATGCACAGAGCAGTGACAGCTGCTCAGACAGATTTCTGAGTCTTTTGCACCATCAGTTTCCCACGTAGCTCTATCCTTGGCATTCCTTTCAAGGATAAAAAATACCAGCTGTTACTCCTGGCCAGCAAGGCAGCAAATAACATTTTTGCCCCACCTCCTCAAAATAAATAACTGAGACAATCAACAAAATCTGGGCTGAGGAATGGCTTCCATTTCCAAATCAAACCAATAAAACAGTATTGGCTTAATTCTGTCTCTCCAGCGAAGACTGTGAATCTTCTGTGAAAACAAAAACAAAAATAAAAAGGCTGAAAATGGTGGCCTTTAGTTTTCGTGGCTTTTCAAAGTACCATTAGAAGGCAGGCTAGCTTTCTTTGCTGTCAGGCCATTTACTCATACAAGTTTATGGCACAATGGTACCCAGTTCCAGTAAAATAGATATAGAATGGGTGAGTCAGTCCAGATCAGATAGGAATCATCTAAAATCTTTACCTCAAATGCCAAACCAAATAGTTTCAGAGATCTGAAAAAGATCTGTATTCTATCTTCATCTTATTTATAGGCAGAACATAGATGCAATAGTTTCTCAATACCTTATTTTTATTTTTCATCAAACTCCATATATCCTATCTATATCTGTGCCCATTGACATATCCTTTGTGAGCATTCAGTATATTATAAAACAAACATATAAGTGAATGTATTAGACCATAATAATAGCCAGTCATATTGTTCATCAGCGATGATATATTCGGTTCTGTAACAGCATGGGTATATAAAAGCAAAATCTTGCCAAACTTGATTGTTTTTTGTGACAGGAAGCAAAAACTTAGATTCCAAATTTTCATTTAGAAACAGTACATATCAGAGAGAGAGAAGGAAAGGAGAGCAAATTAAAATCCACAAAGCCTTGACGTCTCCCGTAATAACTACAGGTCAGTGAATAATGGCCAGGGATAAGGTGAACTGTGGTTACTTACTGAATAGCTGATTGCACCTATGAACTGTACACACAGCTAGTCTACAGTAAGTCACCTTATTATTCTATCCTCTCTCCCACCCCTTCTGCCTGGCTTGTTCCACACTGGTTCTGCCTTCTTTTTTGGACTGTAAGGTCTCTGAGGCGGGGCCTGTCATTTCCTGCATAATTGTGCAGTGTCTAGCTCAACAGGACCTGACTTGGCTGAGGCCTCTAGGTGCTACCACAATATAATAATCATTCATAATCTGAGTGTTCTTTTTCCCCAATGCAATTTAGGCTTTTCTAATGCTGTCGTCTTCCATGTAAGTGTGTGTGGATCACAATAAGAACAAATGAAAGTAACATCACTGGGATTTTATAAACAGGTTCTGATGGATAATGGAAAGGATGAAATTAGAGAGAGTGGACCAGTCCCCAGCCTGTGGAGTAGTGGGAATCTGTGAACCAGTCCCAGTATTTACAATTAGTAGTAATGTAAAAAAAAATAGTTCCTGATGGGGCATAAACAACAAGGATTAACTGGTGTCCTACATATGCAAAACTGGCAATAAGCAGGTCCTCTCTGAAAGAGACTAAAGGCCAGTTTCTAATCTTAGATGTGCAGACATCCTGTGCCTCAAAAAAAAAGAAAAAAAGAAAAATCTGCTTATGCACGCAAGTGGAATAGCAGGTTCTCTAGCTTGCTGTACTTCTGGGATTAGAAACTGGCTTTTAAACAGAGCATGTCAAAAGTTTGAGTTTCACTTCAACCGCTTCACACATGAACAAACAATTCTTGTCTTCTTCCTTCATATTCTTTTCTCACAGTGCTTTAGAGTTCAAATGTTAAAGCTAGCTCCTCACCCTGGATGCTTTTCAGATTTCAATTTTAAACCATTTACTGCTAAAAAATCCAGTACTTGCTACATCTAAAATGTTATTTGAATCCCATATTCTGCTCCATGAATAGTTTGCTTAGCAAAATATCCACCTGCTTTTCTTATGTTATTAGTGATAAAAAAGGGTGGTACCCTACAATGAAACAGACACTTTTTATTCATCGGAGCTCAGCATTTTTATTATGTTTCCATTCAATTCTGACTTTTATATAAACATAGTATTGACAAACCTTGCACGATATCTATCACATTACACACTTTGCAAAACTAAATAGTTATGGCCCATTGTTGAAGATTAAGAATGGCTTTATATCATTTTCAAGACTGAAGCTGAAGGATATTAAACCATAAACTATGTGAGTTCAAGTTAATGCTGAGATAAGAGGAAAGATACTCTCATGGATCACTAACTGGTTAAAAAACAGGACACAAAGGTTAGGAATAAATGATAACTTTTCAGAATGGAGAGAGGTACATAGCAGGTTGCCCAAATGATCTGTATTTTGACCAGTACTTTACATATATTCATAAATGATCTGGAAAAAGGACTAAACGGTGAGGTGGCAAAATTTCTCAAGATAGTTATGTCCAAACCAGACCATGAAAAGTTACAAAGGGATCTCACAAAACTCAGTGATTGGGCAAAAAAAACAGCAGATGAAATTCAATGTTGATAAATAAAAAGTAATGCACATTAGAAAACATAACCCCAATTATACATACAAAATGATGGGGTTCAAGTTAACTGTTACCACTCAAGTCACTGTGGACAGTCCTCTGAAACCATCTGCTCAATGTGTGGCAGCAGTCAAAAACACAAACAATATTAGGATCCATTAGGAAAGGGATAGATAATAAGACAGAAAATATCATAATGCCACTATGTAAATCCATTATATGCCCCACACCTTGAATACTGTGTGCAGTTTTAGTCACCCCATCTGAAAAAAGAAAATATGTTAGAGCTGGAAAAAGTACTGAGAAGGACATCAAAAATGATTGCAGATATGGAATAGCTTCTATATAAGAATAGATTAGAAAGAATGAGACTGTTCAGCTTGGAAAAGGGATGACTAAAGGACAATATGATAGAGATCTATAAAGTCATGAATACTATGGAGAAAGTGTTATTTAACCCTTCACATAACACAAGACTCAGGGGTCACCCAATGAAATTAATAGACAGCAGGTTTAACATTAAAAAAAAGGAAGTACTTTTCAGAAAACACAATCAATCCATGGAATTCATTGTCAGGGGATGTTGTGAAAGCCAAAACTGTAACTGGGTTAAAAAAAAATTGATAAGTTCATAGAGGATAGGTCCATCAATGGCTATTAACCAAAATGGTCAGGGATGCAACCCCATGTTCTGGCTGACTACTAGATGCTGGGACTGGATGATAAAGGATGGATCATTCAATAATTGCCCTCTTCTGTTCATTCTATCTGAAGCATCTGGCATTGGCCACTGTAAGAAGACAGGATATTGGGCTACATGGACCATTGGTCTGACCCAGTATGGACATTCTTATATTGACCAACAGTAGCTTCAGAATTTCCAGATAAAGAAAGAGCTTTGTGGAGCTTTCGAAGAGCTTGCACAAAACCTCCAGCAACAGAATACTTGATTCAGGGAAGCTATACTGCTTCAGAAGCTGGTTGCTGTTGCCCTGTGGATGCTGGAAACATCAGACAACTATAAATCCATTGCAAACCTCTTTGGAGTTGGAAATTCTACTGTTGGGGTCATAGTTGTGCACATTACTGAGGCTACTAACACTGTGATCTACCCACAGGAGATTACCATAAGAAGAGTTCCAGAAGTAATAATTGGATATCAGAGGATGTAGTTCCTGAACTGTGCAGGGGTCATCAGTAGCCCCATCACAAGAGGCAAGTGAGTATGTGAACTATTCAATCATTCTGAAAGGCTTAGTGGACCACAGAGGCAGATTCATGAATACAAACATGGGAAACACCGGAAACATTCATGATGCTAGGGTCAGAGCCATACTTGAAGGGAGAAGAAGGTACTTTACAGAACAATATTTTTTTCTAGGGAATACAGTATATGTGCCAACTGTTATTTTGGGAGATCCCACATATCCACATCTAAATTGTCTCATGAAACTCTACCCTTACATCAATGACCCTGGAAAAAGGAAAATCAATTACAAGCTCAGTAGCTGCAGAATGGTTGTTGAGTGCACATTCAGTAGGCTGAAAGCTGATTAGCACTGTGTATTCACCCGTCTAAATGCTAATGTGACTAACGCCATTTGTATAACTTGCTGCATAGCCCATAATGTTTGTGAGGGGAGTGATTCATCCTAAGTAGGCTCAGGACAAGTGTGGTTTACAAATTCTGTACTTGCAGCCTGATATCATCCAAGTGCATACTGGCCCTGGTAGCCAGCAAGCAAGGTACATGGGACTACATAGCTTTGTGAGGGTTTTCGTCCCCTCTAGCCAAAGGTCATTGTCTAGTTGCTCATGTGACATTACACACATTAAAGATAATTATAACATGGCATGTCCACTGGATAATCACCTTACGGTTGGGTTTGTGCTGTGGAGTGGAGTGGCCAACTCATAATACACTCATTGTGCAATGTTTTTATCTTCACTATTCACGCTTGCTTATGAACCTCTCTAATCGGGAGCACTCAATCTCTCAACAACTGTAGGAAGACTTGCTGGAGGGAAGAGCTATTCAGTTATTTGTTTTTTTGAATGTCGGCCATGCTACTTGTACTTAGATGCTGTTATAAAGTGGTAACGGTTTAAAAGGGAAAGGAGGGATTGTTTATATACACAGTAGTGGTAGATGTTGTCATTGTCTCTATTGTTATTGTGTTTTGATTTTTCTGCATGTGAACTAAACCATAAAGATGTTTGTGCTTTACCATGGTTACCACAGGCAAAGAGGAAGAGATGCAGATCAGGATAAGTAAAGAACACAGATCTTCTGACCAATTTGAATTACCCTATATACTTGTTCATAAGCTGAATATTTTTGGTAAAAAAGTGAAGCATCAAAGAGTAGGGGTCTGCTTACAAACAGGTCTACACTGAAATCTGATGATTTTAAACTTTATGGAATCATTGAATATCTAATACATTGCCATTTTGTTTACTTGGAGGCCCTCAGCTCCCTGTGGCTGCGGTTTGCTGTTCCCAGCCAATGGGAGCTGCGGGAAGTGGCGCCACTTCCTGCAGCTCCCATTGGCTGGGAAAGGCAAACTGCAGCCACAGGGAGCTGAGGGGCTCCATGCCTGCAGATGATCCAGGTGAATAAAATGCCCCAACTCGCCAGCAGCTTACTGTGATGGCTGGGAGCCAAACTTTGCCAACCCCTTAGATATAGGGTCGGCTTATAAAAGGGTCATACAGTTTTTGCTATTTTTACCTAACCATCTTGGGGAGGTCAACTTATAAACAAACAGGCTAATAAACGAGTATATAAGGTGATTCAAATCCAGGGGCCCAGATGCTATTCACCTGAGGGTACCGAAAGAAGTAGCTAAAGAAAATCTCAGAGCAACTGGCAATACTATTCACAAACTCCTGGATGACAGGAGAGGTCCCAGCAGACTGGCCAAGGGCTATCATAGTACCGATCTTTAAAAAAAAGGAGGTGCTGGGAACTATAGGCCAGTCAGCCTGATTCAATACCTGGGAAACTACTAGAGCAATGTACAAAATATTCAATTTGTGAATACCTGGAGGATGAAAGGGTAATCACTAGCAGTCAGCACAGATATACCAAAAACAAATCATGTAAAACCTTCAAAAATGCAGATAGATTAAACACAATAAGATAAACAGGAGCACTAAATGAAAAAAACAACCTTTATTGTCTCATAAAAATGAAGCGGAAACCTAAGAGGAACAACAAAATGACTTATTCAGAGATTTGGCAATGTATATGAAAACTAGCAGCCCTGTCTTACTTACCCAGCATTGTGTTCTATCCTGTGAAAGTGTTTTCACAGTTTTTAAATTGCTTAATATTTATGTGACATTACTAGATGCTTTGGCGTTTTGTTTGAAGCAGTATGCTGTGCACTCTTGACCTATTTGTGCAGTTCAGTTTCCTTATTTCTCAAATATGAATATAAGAAAACATTGTAAGACTATAAAAGGCTAAGACTAGTTCCTGAAATCATGTATCTACAGAAATTTAAATGGAAAGATCTGATTTACAAGAAAGACAATTGCAATTTAAGAGACTTCACAGGAATGACAAATTTTATCAAATCATAATCTCAATGGATTTAAGAAAGGAAGGTATTTCAGTAAAAAAATAGTATTTCTAGAAGATATAAACAATTGGAATCTCCCTCTAGAATGTTAAAAAATAGAACATATATTCCACATGTGAAAGACTTTGTATCATTCTGCTTTCTCTTTGCTAAATTTATCAGTTAAATGATTTGTTGCTTTCATTTTAAAGTGTACTTCTCACATTTGAAAAAAAAAATCATGGCTTTGTTTCATCTGTCATCACCACCACCACTTAGATCACTAAAAACCACTTCAGTTTCCACGATTAATGTCGTTCATGATGTAGGAAGAAGGCAGCTTGATTTTCTAAGCTGTAGTGTTGAGTAGCAAAAAGAGGCTTTGAGTGGCAATCTGAGCAGAGTTAGTACAAATGGAAAAGTCAGACAGGAATTATTTGTACAGACTTCTCTCCAAAACCGGCACCTTTGCGTACCCCTAGAGTGGCAATTTCTGTGATGTTCATGTCATCATGAAACCTTGAAAGGAGCAAGTGTAAGGCCTCATTAGTTAGACTGATACCCTTGGCTGTTGCAAAGACAATAATCACCTCAGCTTCAATAAGTTCCTGAAATGTAGACATAAAAGGTTCATGTTCAGAAAGTAGGGTGACTCTAGAAACATAAGACTATGTAACTAAAAACTGGAGCTTGCCTCAGAAAAGGAAAAAAAAAAACAAGTAATTTTGTTACTTACAATTGTGTCAGAAATGATCACTGCTAGGTTCATATGCTAATAGAAGACCAGTACATTGTAATAAACTGGCTTTCCAAGGTGTGATGAAGAATTTACTAATGACCATCTGGGCACTTATTTATATTTGATAACAAAAAACATGTGGCCCTGAATTTCAACTCACAAAACAGGATGTTAATGGAGTCTTTCCATTGACTTCAATGAGTTTTGGATCAGGCATTAGATATCATGATCAAAGCTAGTTCAAACTGAATTTGTTTCATGAGACATTGACATTTTGAAGTTTGTTTTCATTCTACTTCACAAATGTTTTCAAAATTTACTATGAAATGGAAACTCTGAAAATTTCTGAAATTAAAATGACTGATATGAATGAAAGTAAAAATAATAAAAATATTAATAAAATTTCAAAATGAAAAGTTCTAAAATGGAAGATTTTCCAATTAAAATATTCTGCATGGAGTGTGGGAATTCTTGGTCAAAAATCCCCACAAACAATAAAATGTGAGAAATTGCATTTTCATCAGAACTATATTTTCCAACAGAGATTTTTTGATGAAAATTCTCCAACAATTCACCTTAGATTAGATCAGGGGTCGGCAACCTTTCAGGAGTGCCGTGCCGAGTCTTCATTTATTCACTCCAATTTAAGGTTTCGCATGCCAGTAATAATTTTAATGTTTTTAGAAGGTCTCTTTCTATAAGTCTACAATATATAACTAAACTATTGTTGTATGTAAAGTAAATAAGGTTTTTACAATGTTTAAGAAGCTTCATTTAAAATTAAATTAAAATGCAGAGCCGCTGGACAGGTGGCCAGGACCCAGGCAGTGTGAGTGCTGCTGAAAATCAACTCGCATGCCACCTTCGGCACTCGTGCCATACGTTGCCTACCCCTGGATTAGATAGACAGCAATTTAAAATGTGTGCAGAAAAGCAGCTAGCATTGTTTCATTTAAAGGCTCCATTGACCATATATGAAAAACTCATGTTTGTTTTTTACTTTGCTTTAGAGAAACTGACTTTGCTAAGAACAGCCAAACTAGAGCTGTGAGGTTTAGAGAAATCCCACTTCATGAGCAATCATTTCTTTAGAAAGGGGAAAAACAGTTTGTCAAATGTGGCTGTCTAGGGAAAGCTTAATTAGTCATCAATGCATTCTCTATGATGCTCAAAACCAAAAGTAAAAAAGAAAAACCAAAACTGAAGAAATGAAAGTAGTCTTTTAACACTTAATTCAGTATTTCACCTTCTTCCCTCTGACTTGCTCCTGTTTTTTGAGTTAAGCAAGTAGTTAGCAAAGGAATCATCTATGATTTACAAATTTAGATTCCTCCCTCCCATCCCATCACAGGGCACCTGCTGCTACTTGGAGAAGTGTACTACCTGACCAGCTGAGGCAATTTCATAGTCACAAACACACACAAAACTGTTTATCTTTCACCAAGGTGTGCATTTAGCCCCCTCTTACATAGAGCATCAGGCTTACAGCAAGGGCACACTTCCCTATAGCCCTCACTCACTGAACTTTCTGTCAACCCTCCATCTGAGCCTCTCCTGAACTACCCCTTACTTCCTGTTTCCTACATTTATGTTCTCCTCAATTACTTTGCTAGCCCAGTGATTATCATAGAGTGTGCATCAGCAGATTGTGAAAAAACAACATTTTTGTTTGGTAGAGCACTTCCACCCAGCAGTAATTCCAGCCTCTGGCAGGTATTGCAGCTCCCCAGTACCACTTCCTGTTCCTCCTCTTATTAGGATTATCCAGTTAACGTGCAGTTTTTTTTCCCCAGGTGCAGTGGGCAGAGCTAATCAGCCCACAGCTACTGGCCTCTGATCTAAGTCAAATGTTATCCTTATACCTTCACAGGCCTTATTTCAGTTCCCTGTGTAGGTCAGAGTTCAAGCACATCTAGCAGAAATACTTGTATGTACTGATTTCAAATTTGGTTTCTGCAAGAAAGAATACATGGGATTTTGAAATATGTTTTGCATGGAATATTAGTGCCAGTAAAACCTGATTACTCTAGCCATGCTCACCACTACTTCTGTGCTTGCTTGCCACAAACAATTAAACAAATTAATTTAAACATTCAAATGGATAGTCCTGAAAATATTTTACATCATTCACTTATTTCTACATAATGGAACCTTCAAATCCACCCAAGGACCAGCCTGTTATGAGAAGAAGAAGAAGGAGTATTTTTTTTTCATATTCTTATTTCTAACATAACTGCTCCTAAGTCACAGTCACACAATGGACTAATGAAAAATATACACACTAGATTGTAAGTGCTTTGAGATAAGGATCATGTCTTACTAAGTGTTTGTATAGCACCCAATCCTGGCTGGGGACTTCAGGGTAATATAAAGTAAATATAAATGATAAATAATAATAAAAGTGTTCACTATGATTTATGGGGTCATATTATTCATTATTTGCACACATATTCCTGACAAAATTTATAATTTAAAAATGTCATATTGGCTGCTTCAGTTATAAACTTATTTGGAAGGAGAAAGAAAGAAAGGCATTTTACTCATTCAGCCCTTGTTGAGTAAACACAATGGATATGATGTACTGGTTGACAGGCACAGGATGATTTCACGCTATAAATGAGTTTTTACTTGGGTTTTGCCAGATTATCTACAGCCAACTAATGTTGAAAATTGTGTAGTGACTTTGTGCATGAAAGGGGTGTAAGAGTATCTTTGCAGCCACTCTGGGAGTAGATGGCAGGAATCTAATGACAATTCATAAAATAATAATAAATAATTAAAATATTGTTACTAGTGAGGAGAAATATTTATATCAAGCTATTATATAAACAGAACAAAAGGAAGAATAGATGGCACTACAGATCCTATCTGCGCTGTGGACAAGCCAATATTACTGTAGGAACTTTTAGCTTTTTCATTTCCTGATTTATTTTCTTTTCAGCAGGTGAAACTGTAACATTAAATGAACACTGAGCTTTTCATGTACTAGATTGTCTGGGTTTTTGAAGCACAAGACTATTTCTTTTAGCATGACACTTGCACCTGTATGGAAAGCACACTCCTTCAGCTGTATGCTCACTTTAAGGAGTGCACATTCAGCTGAAGTACTGGTGTGCATTCTTTGCAAGAGCTGCACCAGTGGCTCCATTAAAATCAGCAGAGTGCACTGGGCATCCCAAGACTGGGCACTTGGTTCCCAGCAGCAATCCCAGAGAAGCCAGGAAGGGCTCTGTTTAACATAAAGAAAAAAAACAACAAAAAACGGTGCTGGTTTCAAGTTTTATATCCCAACTAGGGAGAAGAACACCAAAATGTCACCAGGCCAAAAGAAGTCCCAACTAGTCTGGGGATCCACTTCTCAGCTGTCTATTTAAAATTTCCTAGGTTGTGGAGTATATTTTGCATCTCAGGACCAGAGTGTTCAGGATTATAAAACATTCAAATAAACATTATTTGGGGGAGAATAAAGGAGTCAGAAAGGGCCCATATGAAGAGGCAACAATCAAAGCCTGACAGCTTTTTCTAAATCTCTATATAAAAAATGAACACTTCCATAACAATCCTGGCATGTGCAATGCATGTATCTTTCTGAAATCACTTGCTTCATCGACTCAGATGTGCCTGTTTCAAATGGTCAGAAAATCAAAATCAATACTATTTTCAAATGTAGCAAATAAGTAAGTGAATAAATTTCAATAGGATTTGGTTCTGACTTCCTTAATTGCCTTTGAAAAGCCCAACTAGAATTTTTGGAAATGGGAAAAGTATATTTTTTTCATTGCCATCCTATTAACCTATGCATGAAGGAATTTTGCTCAAACACAAAACAAATTATATTTGGACAGTGACTGTGCCTGGAAAATTTCCTCTGATAAGAAATTTGTTAAAAGTTAGTATAAAAACTTGTTCACACAAGATTCTCTTTTATAATCTTAGCCATAGTATGAATCCACAATCAGAAGAAATAATTCTGAGTATCCTGAAAAATCCACCTGTCTCTGTTTATACATTAGTGTCATCAAGGATTCATAGATAGTATAAGTTTAGAAGGCCCTGATACGGTGGGCCTGGCAACTTATGTATCACCTTATTCAAAGTTCACTGGAATTCAGTAGAAAGATTCAAAAGACTTTGGATCAAGTCCTTATGCCCTATTTACACCAGTATAACTCAATTCACTTTGGTGAGCCTGCTTCCTATTTACACTATTTTAAGTGATCCTAGAATCAGGTCCAGTGTTTTCCAAACTATTGGTTTTAGATCTACTGGTTAGTTACAGATGATCATCTAGTAAGACATTGTCCCCACAAAACTCATGTATCAGATTGCACATAATAAGAGGGATTCTCAAAAGCCTTTAGGAATGGCCTATCTGTGCTTTCATTAAAGTCATTTAATAAAACTCACTTTAAACTCAATAGGAGCAGAGTTAGGCCTATGCTTTATAAAATGCTACCTAAAGTATACTATAATTGACTACTTACAAAATCCCCACTATTGTTCCATGCCCTCTGGCTATGTGGACAGCTAATGGCATTACTCATTAATCAGGAAAAAGTTACAAAAGAAACCTTCATAACTGTTCTCCTCTATTCCAGCCAGGCCTTCAGATGTTGTCCCTAAGAATTCCTGTGTCCTGCTAGCTACAGGGAGGAAGGAACAGGAAAGGGAAATAACCCCACACCATCTACCTAGTAGATAAAAGCACTGATGGGAAAGTCCAGCATGTTTCTACAGCAGATCTGCTGACTCCTGTGCTTAGGAAATTCCCTGGTGTCTTGGTGCGTGATAGGCTCATAACTTACCTCTGTTTTTATTGTGAACTTAGATGACAAACTGCACTGTGTTTACAAACATCTGAAGCTTGTGGGCTTGGAGCTGCTAGTTTAGCAGAGATCAGAGGGCTGGTAAAAACCTTGGTGTAGCTCTAGGGAAAAATAGAAAAGCAAATATCTGTTTGACAATGCAATAATACCAACTAAACCTTGAATACCCAGGATAATGAATGAGGACAGTGCTGAAGCTTTAGCTGGAAGTTCAAGATTCTGTTGTGAAGTATACAATTTGTCCTCATAACTTGTTTATATCGCCTGAAGTGCTGTCTGGTAAAACAGAATATAATAGTCTTGTACACTCATTGTATTGATATACAGCCCCTGACTTTAAGTTACTACAGCTTCCTCTCAGTCAACAAAGAGCTCAGTAACAATGGCTGTCTAAGTTCCTTATTGTAAAGAAATCAAAGAAAAAGTTATTTATTTAAAACAACAGCAAATTCCGGTAGGAATTGCTTGTGTTATATTATCATATTCTCTAGCAGCTGGGGGGAGCATTCTTATTCTAAATGTTTATTCATTGGTCTATCTTAAAAAATGTTTTTCTTAGTTTATATTGTTTTTTACCAAACATAGAAGCGCTCAGAGATTTTTTTCACTCTATTCCTCAAGATGTCTTCTGTAAGAGAACGTATTGATTCCAACTGTTTGTAACATTTGCTTAACTTAATTTTCAGAAAGAACTTTCTAATTTCTGTAAAGAACCTATGGGGACAAATTGTAAAACCTATGTTAGATGAAAAAAACAAACCCTAAATTAGTAAGTAGAGAAGATTGTAATATTTTAGGCTCATGTTCACATAATTACACAGACTGCCATAATACTTTTCATCAGATAAAAAAATCTTTAGTCATGACCTTTATTTCTTTCTCACCTTTTTCACAAAGAGATTTTGACAGGCTGCAAATAAGTTTATGTCTACAATATCAAGCCCAGATTCTACAAACACCTGAATACATTTTCACATTTTAGTAGTCCCATTAAACTCATTGGGTGAAATCCTAGCCCCACAGAAGTCATTGAGAGTTTTGCCTTTGATTTCAATAGCACTATCAGTGTGAATGTGTGTAAAGCTAAGCAGGTGCATGAGTGTATGCAGGATGGAAGCCATGGTCTGAGTTTGAACCAGGTCTTGTTATGCAGATAGGCCCTTACACCTGCACTGAGTCCAAATTAAGCCAGATGGATTCTATTCAGGCATAACAGGATCACTTTTCAGGTCTGGAGGACTATTAGTATAAGCATTGTTGACAAAGTTATACAATATTAATAATAGTAAATTACAAGTCAGCAAATGGTGAAAAAGAAATGGCCTATGCAGTTGAAAAATCCTGTGATTTCCATGTCATTTCTCCCTTCAGCTCTCACTTCTGCTTTGGTGACAAATGTTTACCCTTTGCTTGCTTGCAAATCAAAGAAGAAAAAGGGACTTACTGAATAAACAAAACTAATAATGTTTAAAATAAAAAAGTTTAAAACAATCTCCAGTCAGGAAGAGTGAGGGAGGGCAGCATGATGACTCATCTGATTAGAGTAAGAGTTAAGCTTTTGACCTTCCTCAGCAGGTTCACTTCTCAGAGTTGATCATGAAGTTTGGAAGGAATGAAATGATCAGATGTGACTTTATGATGTCAGGAAGGGGAGGTGGTTTTCTTTGGTAATCAGGAACAAGGACACTAGTCAGCCCCAAGGAGATGCCAAAAACAGATCACCTGCCTGGATTTCATACCAGGAACCTTGTAATGTCAGGCTTCTGACTCAGAGATGACAGCGCTTAGTATTGCTTAGCTCTCACAGGATATTTAATTGCATGGAAGGTTAGAGGCAAGAGAGATATTGAGAGAGACATATACCCAAATGTTTGTTTAAAATGTAAACAACAGTGACACTGTTCACAAGAAAATTACCTATTTTTCTAGACACGGGGTGGGTGAGATAATATCTTTTATTGAGCCAAATTCTTTTGGTGACATAGGCAAACTTTTGAGCTCTACAGACCTGAAGGAAGTCTCTGTGTAGCTTGAAAGCTTGTCTCTTTCACCAATTAAAGTTATTTCAGTAAAAGATATTACTTCACCCACCGTGTCCCCTAATATCTGGGAACCAACATGGCTACAACAATGCTGAAAACAACTTATTTTCTGACAAATTTCTACAGTGGAATTAATCAAGATAGCTTCCTCGTATGTTAAAGTTTCAAGGCAAGCCTGGTCTGAACTAAAAAGACTAAAAATGAATTATCCACACAGACCACATTTTTTTTATTTTATATTGTTTAATTCTGTTCCCCTCAACATAATTTGGAGTGAATTTTAGTGTCGAAGAGAGTGAATAGCTGATAGCACTGGGTACAGCTGAATGCAGTTCAGGCAAATGAGATGTGTGATAAATGATGTGTACATTTACGCCAATGAAAGTGAAACTCAGGTGTGAAAACATGCAATACCCCATCTGTTCCAGTCTGAATCCTTTCCTGAGAAGAAATTACCAGTCCAGCTATATTGTGCTATATTGTGTTGCAGTTTTATGAGGAGTGTGGTAAACAGATATTTTATTTAGAAACATTTGAAATTACATATGATAAGCCTGCGCTTCAAAATTCTGATTGGAATTCAGATTCCCCCTTATCTGGGCTTGTTCGGATCTGGGATTCTGGTTCAGTGCATTATGGGCTACATTTCCAGAATAGCTCTCACCCAGAAGCTCCCATTGTTCTCAGTGAGGAAAGTAGGGTGCTGACTGAGCACTTTGGAAAACCTTGCTATAGGGAGGTAGAGGCTGCGTTAAGTGCAGAGTAGAACAGTGATTAGTCTATATTGCACTGAGCTATGCAATGCCTGCTCACTCCTTACTTCTCTGTTATTGCTAGCCAAAAAGTATGTGCGTCACTCCATTCATTCCATATCCTGAACACACAGAATGGCTTTATAGCAGCCGCCCCACCCCCGGCCCAGGAACTAACATCATTCTCACAGGAGGGAGCAGAAAGAACACTGCTCAGGGTGGCTCTTCTCTCTTCTCTGTTTTCTCCTTTGCTATGTGCCTCCCTCCTTTCCCCAAGCAACAACCAGCCTGGAAAAGAAGAGAGGGGACCCCACTACAGTCCCACCTCAGCCTAGGAAAGAGAGGTGAAGAACCTCAGAAGCTGCTGGAGGAGCAGAGGTGAGGTTGGAGGAAAATAGATTTGGTGTCAGAATTACTTGGAGGGAGAAATGAGGGGAGAGAATTGATTTGGGGGTTGGAGAGGAAAATTAAGCAGGGCAGGGAGGCAGGCCGACGAAGGGATGATGAGAGATCCCCTCCACTTTTTTCGGATGACTTTAAGCATTGTTGAGAGAATAGGGATTGCACTCCTGGACCTAAGTTCTAGAGAGATTGTACTCAGCTAAGTAAAGTAATGGTGCAGAGCTCATTTACACCTGAGCAAAAGAAAAGCACAAGCCAGGCCTAAATTACCATAAGTAATTTTCAGATGAAACATCATCGTGTTCTCAATACGAGGGTTTGCTCCTCTCAGGTCACTGAAAGATATTGAGAAGTTTTTAATAATTGCATTTGTGGTAAAGGTATCATTTCTAAAGTACGCTCGCTGCTAATTAATATTTTTATCCCTAAGCCAAATACCAAATTAGAGTAGGAAAGAAATTGATTCTGAAAACCGTGAAGGTAAGTTTAAATTTGCTCCTCTTAAGCACAACAGCACAATTTCTGCTTACATCTCCCCTCTCAGGCACTATAGAGGTCTTATTTTATCCTCTATTAAGGTTGATATAAGAATTTTATAATCAGTTTGTGATTTTCTATGTTTTTAATATTGGGCGGATTAGTATGGTATGTCTTGTTTTGAATTAAACTTGTTTCAGCAAAAGGTGCTAATACCACATGTATATGTGAGTTATCAACATCTATAAACCCTCAGGATGAGACAGAGGGCTTACCCACGATCTATGGTGAGAACCATAGTGTAATTTAGAGGACAGCCTATAATCCTTGGCATTATGGGGGAGGGTAGTGTAAAGCTGGTCATGCCAGCACTGTGCACGCTGGGGATTATCCCACTCTGAGACATTTTCCAGCAGGTGAGATAGGGCCAGGTTGTGTCCCCTTAGCATTGCTGGATTTCTCTATAAACTAGCTAAATTTATAATCCAGGGGTAGGCAACCTATGGCATGCGTGTCAAACGTGGCACGTGAGCTGATTTTCACTGGCACTCACACTGCCTGGATCCTGGCCACCGATCCAGGGGGCTCTGCATTTTAATTTAATTTTAAATGAAGCTTCTTAAACATTTTAAAAATCTTATTTACTTTACATACCACAATAGTTGAGTTATATGTTATAGACTTATAGAAAGAGACCTTCTAAAAACGTTAATGTATTACTGGCACGCAAAACCTTAAATTAGAGTGTATAAATGAAGACTCGGCACACCACTTCTGAAAGGTTGCCGACCCCTGTTATAATCCATTGGATCCTCAATACCACTCCCAGAGAGTCATCAAAGAAAGACATATTTGCATGAAGGCCTGTTACCTGGGCATTTTCAGAATTTGCTTACCATGTTACCTGTTCATAAATGTGTCCCACATATTCTGTATTTCCATTTAAGGTAATGATGGGTACAACTGTTCAAGGCATATTGTACTTATAGAGGTAGGGAGCAGAAGTTGCAACAAATACATGACTGGCCCTTGATTTGTGTCTTACGTATTCCTTTTATTAACAATAGGTAATTACTAAGTTTCCATCTTACTAATAAAGTGGTCACTTATAACATTGCCTCCTGTTATTGTGAATCCCACCCTGCAAAAAGTAAACATCTCCCAAATTACCAGTTCCTTCTGGTGTACATAAATGGAGCAACTATAATGTTATAGCAAATGGACATCTCTGTGATAGGGAACAATTACTTGGCAGCATAATTTTAACAGATACATCACTTTAAATGAAGACTTCACCATCTGTTCTGTCTTCTAATTATGAATGAAAAAATAATGCAATTCAAAATTACATCATAAAAATAAAATATAAGAGATTTAAATCCATGTGTGTTGTTTATACAGTACAAGATGCATCTGTTATATTTTTTGCTCACGTTTCAAAATCAAAGGAGAGTTGCTTTCCCCTAATATGGTACTATATTTTATGGGTACAAGAATTCATATTAAGAGGGTATCCTTTCCTGTTGGATTTGCAGACAGCTATGCTGGCAGTAGAAATCTCTATTTAGGTGGGGTTTTTTTCTAATGCAAAAAGCCTGTCCAGTGCCCCCAGCCCTTAATCTTCATAAGAGCGCAGTGAGAAACAATTTGCTGTAATTGAACATCTTCAGAAGTGTTAAAAGAGAAATGATAGCAGAAGCTACAGTAAATCCTGACTTTGACAGCCAGAGCTTTGAGTGGAGTGGCCGCAGAGTAATTGTAATCAGAGGCATTCAGCTTGCAGAAGGCAGGGTCAGTAAGAATGGCACCACAGACATGAAGTGAGTATGGTCAATTGTGGTAACCACCAAGGCTTTAAATAAGGACAGTATGCACTCCCCCTCAGAACCAGCCTATGTTTAATAGTCAATCTTTAGTTAATAGAGAGTCCTGACCATACCCTAACCTTTACTCCAGCTATTCCCAGCAGTGCAATAGTTTCTAATGGGTCATTACAAGTTGGTACAACTTAAAATGTTGCTTTAGATAAATTCTATTCCTACTGGAAGACTCAAAAATATATCACTGTGGCAACAATTATCACTTAGCAAGTCATAACTTCATCAGCTCTACTAAGACTTACATACCAGTTTGTATCAGAGGGGTAGCCGTGTTAATCTGGATCTGTAAAAGCAGCAGAGAATCCTGTGGCACTTATAGACTAACAGACGTTTGGAACGTGAGCTTTCGTGGGTGAATTAATACCCACTTCGTCAGAACGCAGGTAGTGGAAATTTCCAGGGGTAGGTATATATATGCTAGCAAGCAAGCTAGAGATAACGAGGTTAGTTCAATCAGGGAGGGATGGGGCCCTGTTCTAAGCAGTAGAGGTGTGAAAACCAAGGGAGGAGAAACTGGTTCTGTAATTGGCAAGCCATTCAAGTCTTTGTTTAGTCCAGAGCTGATGGTGTCAAACTTGCAGATGAACTGAAGCTCAGCAGTTTCTCTTGAAGTCTGGTCCTGAGAAGTTTTTTTACTGCAGGATGGCCACCTTAAGTCTGCTATAGTGTGGCCAGGGAGGTTGAAGTGCTCTCCTACAGGTTTTTGTATATTGCCATTCCTGATATCTGATTTGTGCCCATTTATCCTTTTCCGTAGAGACTGTCCAGTTTGGCCGATGTACATAGCAGAGGGCATTGCTGGCATATATGATGGCGTTATATTACATTGATGGAACGTGCAGGTGAATGAACCAGTGATGGTGTGGCTGATCTGGTTAGGTCCTGTGATGGTGTCGCTGGTGTAGTATGTTGGGCAGAGTTGGCATCGAGGTTTGTTGCATGTATTGGTTCCTGAGGTAGAGTTACTATGGTACCTACCAACGCTATGCCTACCTTCATGCCTCCAGCTTCCATCCGGGCACATCACACGATCCATTGTCTCAGCAAGCACTGAGTACAACCGCATCTGCTCTAACCCCGCAGACAGAGACAAACAACTACATAATCTCCACCAAGCATTCTCAAAACTACAATACCGCACGAGGAAATTAGGAAATAGATCAACAGAGCAGACGTGTACCCAGAAGCTCCTACTGCAAGACAACCAAGAAAAGAAACAACAGGACTCCACGGCCATCACATACAGCCCCAGCTAAAACCCCTCCAACGCATCATCAGGGATCTACACCCATCCGGACAATGATCCAAACTTTCACAGGTCTTGGGTGGCACGCAATCTCTTCCCACAGACAACCTGCCAACCTGAAGCATATTTCTCACCAGCAACTGCACACGTACCATAGTAACTCTAGCTCAGAACCAATCCATGCAACAAAACTCGATGCCAACTCTGCCCACATATCTACACCAGCGACGACCATCCCAGGACCTACCCAGATCAGCCATACCATCACTGGTTCATTCACCTGCACGTCCACCACTGTAATATATGCCATACATATGCCAGCAATGCCCTCTGCTATGTACATCGCCAAACTGGACAGTCACTACTGGAAAAGGATAAATGGAACACAAATCAGATATCAGGAATGGCAATATACAAAAACCTGTAGGAGAGACACTTCAACCTCCCTAGCCACACTATAGCAGACCTTAAGGTGGCCATCCCTGCAGTAAAAAAACTTCAGGACCAGACTTCAAGAGAAACTGCTGAGCTTCAGTTCATCTGCAAGTTTGACACCATCAGCTTGGACGTAACAAAGACTTAGTGAATGGCTTGCCAATTACAGAACCAGTTTCTCCTCCCTTGGTTTTCACACCTCTACTGCTAGAACAGGGCCCCATCCTCCCTGATTGAACTAACCTCGTTATCTCTAGCTTGCTTGCTAGCATATATATATATACCTACCCCTGGAAATGTCCACTACCTGCGTCTGATGAAGTGGGTATTCATTCACCCACGAAAGCTCATGCTCCAAAATGTCTGTTAGTCTGTAAGGTGCCACAGGATTCTCTGCTGCCTATACCAGTTTGTATCTGCTGCTATCCTATATCTTTCTGTTTTCTCCTATTTTTTCTCTCTTCTTTCTACCTACTTCTATTGTTCTTATTTAAACCTCAAAAATCTCTTTTAGTAACTCACCAGACATGAGTAAGGAACAGAGGGTAGACATTTCAAAAGCACTAAATTGACTTTCAGTGGGACTTGTGCTCCTAAGTGACATGGCTTCTTTTTGAATATCCCACTCAGATGTAACAATATGGATACATAATCACCTTATCTTTTGTGTTAATGTCAGTTATCCTTTGCTTATGTACATGACAGTCTTTATCCTGCTAGTATGTTAGTTTGTTTGCAATTGACTTTTGTAAGTTCCTGGGAACATGATTTATTAAATTAACATTTCTTTATTTAAAAATAAGCTTTTCACTGTATTACCAGTCAGCTCACATCAATTGCAGAGCTGGCATTTGCTGTAACATGAAAATAAAAAGAGCATGGAATACAGGAAAGATTTGTTCATATATGTTCTTCACCAAAGTAGCTAGTCATAAGATATATTTATAGATATGTATTAAAATAATTTCATAGTGCACCTTATTTTTTAGATCAGAGGTTGGCAACCTGCGGCACGCGTGCCAAATGTGGCATACGAGCTGATTTTTAGTGGCACACTGCTGCCAGCCAGGGTCCCGACCACCGGCCCTGCTCAGCCCACAGCCAGCCTGGATTATGGAACCACAGACCAGCAGTGGGATGAGCCGCTCAGTCTGCTGGTGATCTGAGGTTCCGGCCACCAGCCCCTTGCCAGTTGGGGTCCTGCTTAGCCCACTGCTGGCCTGTATAGGCAGAACCTGGGCCGGCAGTGGACTGAGCAGGGTCAGTGATCAGGAACCTGGCTGGCAGGGGCCCCAGATGGAACCCCAGACCGGCAGCGGGCTGAGCGGCTCAGCCCACTGCTGGTCTGGGGTTCCGTCTGCTGCCTGCGCTGCAATGTCTGGCATGCTAAACCTTTTACTGGTATGCAAAACCTCAAATTAATGACGAGTGGCACACTGCTTCTCAAAGGTTGCTGACCCCTGTTTTAGGCAGTCATTAGTTCAGGTCATTAGAAGTGTTGCCCTATTAAAATTAGATACATTATGGTCAAACATTTTCAAAGTTAACAAGGAGTCCGGTGGCACCTAAAAGACTAACAGATTTATTTGAATGCCTGCCTCTGTAACTTTCACTCCATGCATCTGAAGAAGTGAAGTTTTTTTACCCATGAAAACTTATGCCCAAATAAATCTGTTAGTCTTCAAGGTGCCACGGGACTCCATGTTTTTGTGGATACAGACTAACATGGCTACTCCCTGATACTTGATTTTCAAAGTTGGGTGTCTCTACGCTTAGTCTCTTAAATCCATATTCAGATACCTGAATAAATGTGGTCTGATTTTCAAAAGTGCCTAGCATCTGCATTTCCTATTGACTTCTTTAAAAGTGATGGATGCTGAGGCCACTTTTATTTAGATGCCTAAATATCTTACTTTGGGTACTCAGATTTGAAATTTATGGCCTGTGTGTGGGGAGGGTGTTGTGGATTATGCTTTCCCCAAAGCACTGTGAATTGACCAGAGACCATAGGCTACCAGACAGTAATTGATCATTAAAACAATAATAATTGGAGATACACCTATCTCCTAGAACTGAAAGGGACCTCAAAAAGTTATCAATTCCAGCCCCCTGCCTTCACTAGCAGAACCAAGTACTGATTTTTGCCCAAGATCCCTAAGTGGTCCCCTCAAGGATTGAATTTACAACCTTGGATTTAGGAGGCCAATGCTCAAACCACTGAGCTATCCCTGCCCCCTCATTGGTAGACCTGGTAGGGCAGTTCTTATGTTCCTGTTTTATTAATCTGTTGTACACATCCAGTGCTTAAACTGTGTGTGTGTTTCTGTTGGGGGAGAGGATTTTCAAGAAGTCATCGATGCAGAACAAATAAAATAAAAATCAAGCTCTGTGGCTGAGGGGCACACACTAAGGACTCTTTTAGCTCCAAGATTATGAGAGAACCCACCCACCCACACCTTTTTTTTCAGATCATTGTAAACAGTGTACACCTCCTATAGATCTGAAGGCTTCCACTATCAGTAGATTTTTCTGCTAAAACAGGATTTTTGAAATTGCCATATAATAGAGGATTCATTCACTATGTTTTTATTGCAATGTTAAAATATATTTAGCAAGCATGAACAATTTTTATCTAGCTAATCTGTCTATCTAACCATCCTGATTTTAACACCATAACAGTAGGAGACAATAGAGATTGTGACTGGTGATTAAGTGACTAAGATGTTGATATAACCAGAGTGTCAACATTTAAAGGACAGAAATCATTTAAATCAATGTACTTTCATGAGATCCAGATCCAGATTTGGTTACAATTATTTCCTTTCCATAAAAATTCATTTTAACTTGAGAAGCAACTTCTGTTAATCTTTCTTGGTTAAACTCCAAGCACACATTGCCCCTGGAAATAACAATGAAAATTTGTCCCTGTCTGGAAGGTCTATTGATTGATGTCACAAAGTTAAAACAGAAACACTTGATAATAAATGGCAAATCATTATTGGCTTCTAGTATTCATTAGAACAACATTAATCATAATGAATACTGCTTGGAATATTTTGTGCATGGATTCTATTGTAATCAAGGACATTGCTGTGGTAATGTAAGAGGCCATTGCTGATACTTCTCTATGGTAACATCCAAACAGAATATCACAGATCTCAGTGCCTTGAAGATCCCACTTCACTGTTGTCTGAAATGTGCTGTACTGGCATGAAGTAGAATCTTCAGTTCTTCATGGGGAACATGATACTACTTCTTTCTAGTTTTGGAAGGCCCTCTTGCTATGGAACCAGTGTGTTTGTGCTGCACAAGGGATGGGCCAGGATTTCAGGAGCCATCACCAAGATTCATGGTTAGATGTAAATCAGTTTAGATCCATTGCAGACACCAGCTGAGGACCTAGCCCTTCATGGGTGAGGGAGACTAGTTATACAAGGACTTCCTCAACACTGCTACTCAATGCGATATTTGGGACTCTCACTACCGAGTTGCAGGTTTTGGCTAATGGCATCAGAGACAGACATGAATGATAAATTCCATGCTGATACTGAATATCCTTTGCTATAGTTGCACCAGAAAGGTCTCAGGCTGCTGGAAAGGCCATCATCATACCCACCAGGCATTTAGTAATTCCAGAATTATAGGAGTGAAAATGATTTATCAGAGTACAGCTGGTCCCAGAGAAGCAAGAGAATATATTCATTGTGCAGACAGAGGCATGTGGCATCATTCTCACAATTGGAGCTTCATATCCCTCTGCTACTTCCTTTATTTCTAAAGCAGCACACTACCTGGACACTTAAACATGGGCTGTTCTAGTCCACAACATGATAGTGAGATGATCAAATTCTCTCCACCTTTCCCAGGAAGAGTACCACCCTATCAAAGTAGATGCAGAGGGAATGAGCTAACTGACGCTTTGGCTAAGGTTGCCAGTTCAAGCAATGACCCAGATCCTCAAAGGTATTTAAGTGCCTAACTCCCATTGTCGGGAGTTGTTTATGGTCAACTTTTCTAGGGGTTCCTGACTGGGTTTGTGGTCCAAGAATATTCGGCTGTGTTTACTGGGTTAGGCTATAAGAAAAACCACAGGAACTGTTTGCTAAACTGTTTTGCTCCTGTTTTTCTTTTTGGTGGTGGTGGGGGGACGTTATTTTGTTTTATTTTCTCTTCTCCTTTATAAGAAAGTTGCAATTTTCTACCATTTAAAATGCTCAACCCATAGCATCCTTAACTCAGATGTCTCATTCATTAGCAAAGAGGCTGAAAGGGACAATCAGAAATGGAGCAAGGGAGAAAGTACGTTAAAGAACATAAAGGAACACAGTGGGGATTATGTTGAAATTCAGGAGGAGAACAGAGTGGAGAATAATGTGAGACAGAGCAGACCAGTGGAGTAAGAAAAAAACAGAGAGAAATGCAAAGAGAAGGAAGAAAGAAAATGCAAGATACTTCCAGAGCTACAAATCATGGTAAAAGACTTGTAAGATTTTGCAGACTTCATACACTGACTGCAAATATGAAAGATGAAATAATGAGTTTCTTGTATATGTGATGAGATTTCATTGTATTCAAACATTGCAATAACAAAATTGTTGTAGGTAATAAAAAAAATCGCTTCAAAAAAGCAAAAGCAACAAGCTGGGTAGAATCTAATCCCTACAGACTTCATCCTACAACTATATATAGTATAATATGAAAGAGGGATGCTGACATCTCTATTGAGGAGATCAAAACAGTCATTTTTTCATAAAGGGTAGAGGAAAGATGGAAAATTTACTGCAAGTTTCTCACTGCTGTAAGCTGATTTCAGTGAAGCTATGCCAATGTACACACCTAAGGATCTGAACAACAGTATCAGTGGCAGCAGATCATTTATTTATGAGCCTAAATATAGATTTAGGCACCAAATTGTAGGCTCATACTTTTGAGTATCTGACCTAAGTGACTTGTCCTAAGGCTACAGAAATCCCCAGTTCTTTAATGGTCTAAGAACCTAGGTCTTTCAATACACTGACCTATACTTTAGCAACTAGATAAGCTACCTCTGACTATACAGGTTTGGGTAAATGTACAGCAGCCTGTAGAGTGCAGACTCTGCATTCCCAGCTAGCACAGGTATAAATAGTGCAGAGGATGAGGCAAAACCTGAACCCCCAAGATACATGCCCTACACAGCTCTCTCTATACACTTAAGCAGTGCTATTTTTAGCTGTGTAGTGTCCCACTGCCTTCTAGCTGCCGGAGCCTTTCCTGCTGTAGGGAAAGGCACAGACAGCAGGGAAAAAGTCTGGCGGTGGGAAGTAGTGGGGAAAAGTTCTGGCAGGTGGGAGGCAGCAAAGAAAGGCTTCAGCAGCTCCCCAGTACCAGAGCCTTTCCATGCTGCTAGAGTGTTTCACTCTCATCTGTACTGTAGCTAACACCACAGTGCCCGTTTCTCACTGTGGTAGCTAGGGCAGGTAGCTACACCTTTACTCTAGACATCACTGAAAGTGTACACACAGGATGAACTACTTCATGTTTATTTGATATAAAAAGAATGAGTACTATAGAATCATAGAATATCAGGGTTGGAAGGGACCTCAGGAAGTCATCTAGTCCAACCTCCTGTTCAAAGCAGGACCAATACCAACTAAATCAAGCCAGCCAGGGCTTTGTCAAGCTGGGCCTTAAAAACCACTAAGGAAGGAGATTCCACCACCTCCCTAGGTAACCCATTCCAGGGCTTCATCACCCTCCTAGTGAAAATGCTTTTTCCTAATATCCAACCTAAACCTCCCCCAGTGCAACTTGAGACCATTACTCCTTGTTCTGTCATCTGATACCACTGAAAACAGTTTAGATCCATCCTCTTTGGAACCCCCTTTCAGGTAGTTGAAAGCAGCTATCATTCTTCTCTTCTGCAGATTAAACAAGCCCAGTTCCCTCAGCCTTTCCTCATAAGTCATGTGCTCCAGACTCCTAATCATTTTTGTTGCCCTCCACTGGACTCTTTCCAGTTTTTCCACATCCTTCTCGTAGCATGGGGCCCAAAACTGGACACAGTACTCCAAATGAGGCCTCACCAATGCCGAATAGAGGGGAATGATCATATCCCTCAATCTGTAACACTGTTACTTATACGCCAAAATGCCATTACCTTCTTGCAACAAGCACACATGTTGACTCATATACAGCTTCTTGTCCACTGTAATCCTAGGTCCTTTCCCAGGAACTGCTGCCTAGCCACTCGTCCTAGTCTGTAGCGTGTATTATTCTTCTGTCCGAAGTGCGATCTCACTTCTTCTGTTGAACCTCATCAGATTTCTTTTGGCCCAATCTTCTAATTTGTCTAGTCGTCGTATCATCCTACCCTCCAGCAATCTAAATTCTCCCAGTTTAGTGTCATCAGCAGACTTGCTGAGGGTGTAATCCATGCCATCTTCCAGATCATTATGAAATAGTGAAAAACTGTACCCAGGACTCCCTTGGGCACTCTGTGATAATACATATAGAGGAACTACAATGCATTGGTCACCTCCAGAAAACACCACCTAGCCACACTGGATGTAGAGGCTCTCTACACAACATCCACACCATGAATACAAGCTGTCAGACCATATCCTGATGATGCCACACCGAAACTGCTGCTGACTCTTGCTTATACCACACACAAACTATTTCAAATTTGATGACAATATATATCTCCAGCAGTGGCACTCGCTATGGGCACCCGCATGCCCCACAATATCAATATTTTTATGGCTGACTGCAACGCTCTCAGCTTTGTCCACTCACGCCCCTCTTCTCTACCCACATTTGATGCATCTTCATCTCTGGACCATGGAAGGAGACTCTGGAAAATTCCACACGATTTCAACAGCTTCCACCCACTATCAACTCAGCCTGGACCAATCTACACGGGAGGCCATTTCTAGACACCATGGTGCAATAAGGGATGGTCACATTAAACCACCCTATATCGAAAACCTACGACCGTATGCCTACCTTCATGCCTCAGCTTCCATCCCGCACATCAACACATCCATTGTCTACAGCCAAGCACTGAGGTACAACCGCATCTGCTTAACCCGCAGACGAGACCAACACCTACAAAATCTCCACCAAGCATCTCAAACTACAATACCTGCCGAGGAAATAAGAAACAGATCACGAGCCAGACTGTACCCAGAAGCTCCTACTGCAAGACAAACCCAGAAGAAACCAACAGGACTACACGCATCACATAGAGCCCCAGCTAAACCCTCCAACGCATCATCGGGATTACAACCATCCTGGACAATGATCCACACTTCACAGGCCTTGGGTGCAGACCAGTCCTTGCCCACAGACAACCTGCCACCTGAAACGTATTCTCAACAGCAAACTGCACACCGCACCATTAGCTCTAGCTCAGGAACCAATCCATGCAACAACCCCGATGCACTCTGCCCACATATCTACACGCGACACCCATCACAGGACCTAACCAATCAGCCATACCATCGCCGTTCATTCACCTGCACGTCCACCAATGTAATAGACGCATCATATGCCAGCAATGCCCTCTGCTGTTTACATCGGCCAACATGATAGTCTTACGGAAAAGGAGAAATGGACACAAACAGATATTAGGAATGGCAATATACAAAACTGTAGAGAGCACTCAACCTCCCTGGCCACACTATAGCAACTTTAAGGTGGCATCCTGCAGCAAAAAAAACTTCAGGACCAGACTTCAAAGAGAAACTGCTGAGCTTCAATTCATCTGCAAATTGACACCATCAGCTCAGGGTTGAACAAGACTGTGAATGCTTGCCAACACAGAACCAGTTTCTCCTCCTTGGTTTTCACACTCTCAACTGCTAGAACAGGCCTCATCCTCCTGATTGAACTAACCTCCTCGTTATCTCTAGCTTGCTTGCTAGCATATATATACCTGCCCCTGGAACTTTCCACTACATTCATCTGTCGAAGTGGGTATTCACCCACGAAAGCTCATGATCCAAAATGTCTGTTAGTCTATACGGTGCCACAGGATTCTCTGCTGCTTTGATATATACATGGTTTCCTTAATGTACAGGCTGGCATTAGTATAGCAAGATTGTTGTTATTATTTTGAAGAAACCTGTTTAATTCATCAGTATCCTTTTCTGCTTTGCTCAAAAATATATCTTGCATATTTTCATACTGACAAAAGCAATTTTATGTGATCTATTCTAACCTATGCATTTTCACTAAAAACATCCTGGATGGAAAAAAAATGACAAGAAGCATTTGAGAGTTCGGACTACTGCAGATAACCTTAAATGACACCCCCACCATTTTTGTGTGTTTCTTCAGACAATTTACTTGTCAATTCAATGACAACATTATAGTTACTATGTCATCTTAAGCAACATGATGCATATATGCTGTCTCTGAGATAAGGGTCCCATTCTAGCAGAAAGACACTAATATAAAATTAAATGCATGTTCAGTTTAACTTTGTCTCAAGGAAGAAAATATCAGGAAACCTCTCTCTTTCCTCCTCTTTCCCTTTCTCTCTCCCCTCCTACCCCTATTTTCCAGTATTCTATTCCATTTAAGAATTTTGTTTGATGTAATAGGAAATGTTTATTTCCTCTCTTTTTCTTAAATTGGCCATTCTCGTAAGGAAAAAACATATGGTGAAATATAAAAGGCAGTTCAGAGGAGAAATGAATGGAAGTTGAAAGAGACAGATAGAGTGTTCCTGCTTTTTTCATTACCATTATTTTAGACTACAGTGTTAACATAGGAAAATGTACTTGCTGTTTTTTTTTTTAATTGAACATTATAACGCTGATCTTTATTCCTCAGAACTGAAGAAGAAGTCTGTGTAGCTCAAAAGCTTGTAGCTTCTACCAACAGAAGTTGGTCCAATAAAAGATATTACCACTCCTATTCTGTCTCTCTCATGTCTAGGTAGACACACCTATGACCATGTGACCAGTCTGACTGTGAGTTTGCTTCTCCAAATCTAATTTTTATATATGAAACTCAGTATATTAGTCTGAGTACCTGCTTGTTTGCTGACTCTTTGGGGAGACCTGTGTGAAGGAGGATCTCAATGCAGTGATGGAAAGAGCCATTGCTTGTACACAGTTCTGGAAGAAAAATCTAGTTTGTGTCAAGGACAAGGAGAAGAAGTCATCTGAGGTTTCCTGCAACACAATGATAGGTGACTAAATGAACAGCAGACTCCAAGTAACACCTCGAGGCATCCATGAATATGGAGATTACAGTACAAGAAGAAGAATGGAACAACATCACGCTAGGTATATATCCTTCAGAGTGATGAAAGACCAATACCACATAGATGAATGAGAGGGTGTAAGAAACCCCATTATAATACCTATCAGGTTACCCAGACCTTGGATCCATGTGCATTTGGGGTGCTTGCATACTTGCTCCCCAAAGCAGGTAGGTGGGAAGTGGACAGACGTTGAGGTAAATGGTACAGTACTAGCTCAATTCCTGCTTACTCACTGCCTAGAGTAGCACAAGGGGTTGGAGACAGGAATATGCTGTTGTTCTAGGAGGTTATATGCAACATTTCAACTTCCATTCACTTCTAAAAACTTCACTGAATTTCATTGAACTTGATACACCTATAGTCCTGTACCATAGGCTATCGCTTATGGGAAAGATGAAGAAAGAAGGAAAATTCAGAGTTTAAGGCCTGAAAGGGTCATTAGATCATTTACTTTAACTGTATATCACAGTCCATAACTTTTCACCTATTCACCTGTATATTAATCCATAATTTGTCTGACTAAAGCATAGTTTGTGTTTGGCTAAAGCATACCTTCCAGGAGGCTTAATGCAGTACATCATAAACCTAATTATTTACCAACGACTTTCCTGTAAGCCTTTTGTGCAGGACAGAATAGATGGTCTATACATAAGTTTCTAAAAAAAAAACAAAACATATTTGTATGAATGTGGATTTTCAGTTGAGTGAGGTTTATACTCAGGAAACACTGAAAAAAAGTAGGAGTTCAACGGTTTGTTGATATTCAATGACTTTTTCTTAAGGTTGATATAGTACCGTGGGATTTCCTAGGGTAAACATGCATTGCTATTGAATAAAATAGTAAATAAGCACATAAAATCTACATAACCCTGTCGCAAAATAATCATTGCTAATGACAAAGATACCTTACATATCCATCTTGAAATATTTCATTTCCTTCTAATTTAATAGATTAATTTTAAATGCCAAAGCTGGAAGCACATCTCTTTCAGTTACCTCCATTTCCTACAGAACATGTGCAAATTTTTATTAGCCTGAGAGAAGTTTGTTAAACAATGGAAGAGAAGGAAGGATAATCTTGTGGCTTAGGCACTAGACTGGGACTCAGGAGAACTGGATAAATTCATGGTGGTTAAGTCCATAAATGGCTGTTAGCCAGAATGGGTAAGGAGTGGTGGCCCTAGCCTCTGTTTGTCAGAGGATGGAGATGGATGGCAGAAGAGAGATTACTTGATCATTGCCTGCTAGGTTCACTCCCTCTGGGGCACTTGGCACTGGCCACTGTCGGTAGACAGATACTGGGCTAGATGGACCTTTGGTCTGACCCGGTACAGCCGTTCTTATGTTAACTGGGTTCAGTTTTTGACTCTGCTACAGACTTTCTCTGTGGACCTTGTGCAAGTCACTTAGGGCCAGATTCACAAAGAGACTTAGATGCCTTACTGTAATTTTAGATGCCTAAGTCCAGCAATTAGGGACAGACTCACAAAGGGACTTGGACATTGAAATGCTCAGCATTTTTAGTGTCTATAAAATCATTGGGATTCACAAAGCCAGGTTAGGCTTCCAGGCTCTCGATACAATGAATGGAGAGAGACAGGTGCCTAAGAATAGGGTTCACAAAAGCCAGCATGCTAGGCAGGAAGCCACTTAAACTACCCAACTGAAGATGGTGATGAGAGGGACGTGTTATAAGCCCCACTTCTCTCCTGGAATCAGGCACCTGAGCTGGGGATTTTTTTAAAGAAGCAGTAGAGGAGGAAGAGATTCTGCTGTTCCCCATCTTGTGGCCAGATAGTTCAATTTCCCCACTCCACCATTCCCACTTGATTAGGGAAAAGGGATTTGGACATGGGTATCCTACCTCTCAAGGCAAGTGCTCTGTGGGATATTCTAATGTGAGATTTTCTCAATCTCTCCTGGTGAAGCTGTTCCACTTTGCATAAATGCTTAACTGGTCCTTGGGAGATGGTAGCATAAAAATGAATCTATAGTCTGGTGGGTAAAATACTTCCCCTAGAAGGTGAGAGACCCAGGATCCAGTCCCTCTGCTCCTACGACTTCACTTATTTACCCATAGCAGAACAGCTTCAATAGGAGAGATTGAGAAAAACCAACATCAAAACATCCTATAATAGAGGGGAATTGTCCAGGGTCTCTCACAGCATTCCCCATACTTCATATAGGGAGCCTAGGCTGTGTGAATTGCAACAATTTTCTAAGCACCTAGGCACTGCAGTATTGACCCTTGCAGTACCTAAGTCCTTTTATGAAATTGGCCCTTACTGCTTTGTGCCTCAGTTCCTTATCTGTTAAATGGTAATAAAAATACTACCTTTATTCCGATTGTAAGCTGTTCAGGGCTAGGACTGTTATTTACTGTGTTTGTACAGTGCCTGGCAGAATGAAAACTTGATTTCGGGTGGAAGATTCTAGATAATTAGGGTGACCAGACATCCTGTTTTTAAAGGGACAGTACCGTATTTAAGCCCTCCTGCAGGTGTCCTGACTTTTTCTTAAAAACAAGAAAATGGTCCGATATTTTCTGTCTCCCTCCATCAGTACTGGCAGGTCCTGCTGCTGGCCGGATCCCTGCTCGCCAGTCACCTGCCCACCAATGGTGAGTGCTGGCGTCCAGTGGCCGACGATGGGGATGAGGGTGCAAGGCTTGTGGCAGGGCAAAGCTGTAGTGCTTGGGGCTGGCCTGTTGGTCCATCAATGCAGCCCCCACTGTGTGCCAGCTCTCAGCCAGTAGGGCTCTTCCCCCACATCCCATTTCCAGACAGCACTGGCTGCGCGCTGCTGTGATTGGTGATTGCAGGCAGGCACCAGTGAGCGGCTGGTTATATGTCTTCTCTGCTGCCCACCCATCGGACATTTATGTGCTCCTCCTTTCACTGTCCTCTCCTTGCTTTGCCCCTTCACCCCCACATCTAGCTTCACTCCTCCTCCGAGTGGAGTGCATCCTGCTCCCATGCTGTGCAAAGAACCATCCCCTGGTGTGAATGCTTAGCTCACCAACAGCCTGGCTGGGAGGCTCCTTCCTTCCCCCACTGCCTTTGGTTGGGCTGGCACCCCAGGAAAGCTCAAGACCCTCCGGCCCAGGACGCTGGCCAGGAGGAGTGAAGCCCTTTGTGTGCCAAAGCCCTGCACAGCACTGGTATGGGGAAGCCTCTCCACCCTTCAGCTAAGATCTGCAGTGGTGGGAGGGAAACCATTTCCAGCCTGTTTGCTCCCTGACCCTGCATGCTCCACAGCAGGCTCCTGGGCAGCAGCTTAGCATCCTCTTCACTATCCCTACCCCCACCCCGCCCTCTGTCCTGCCCCAGGGAGTGCAGGGCTGCTCTATCCCCTAGGCACCGTCCCCTGCTGAGCCACCTCTCTGGCCAGGTACCAGGAGATGCAGGTCCATCCCAGGGCCCCAGCCAGGCATGGAGGGTGGAGAGTGCCAGGCAGTGAGGGGAGGGTCTGTCGGTCACCCCCCATGTGAGAGAGGTGTGTCACCTCTCCATGTGTGTGTCACTTCTACCCATGTGAACCCTAAAGCCTTGAAAAGATAAGAAGGTAAATAAAACGACTTCAGCTATGTCGTATTTCTTTTTAACAGGAGCTCATTCAACTTGATGTTAATTCTAATGTTTGTACTGCATAATTCTGACTGATTGCCATTGAACTCGCTTGAATATGAGTAATTTTATCAGCATAGGGAAATATGGTCACCATATAGATAATACTGTAGTAAAAATTATAAGGGGAAGAAGGTGGTTTTAGGAGAATTAGCAAAGAGAATGCACAAGTTTGGTTAGGTTCTTCTATCTATTCACTCTGTTAACAGGTTTTGGGAATGCGCTGGAAGATACTGATTGGTTTCTGCCAACTCATTGTGAAAGCACGGCTCGTCAACTTCAGCATGGTATTAGTAAGGTGAGTTCCTGTTTATAGAGTATAAAAGTTGCAAGGAAAGAGGTCAGTATATACCATACTATATGTGAATATAGCTATCTGTATGTAATTATGCTGGGGGGACAGATTTTTTTCACACAAGTTAAATGAGAGCAGTAGCCATCCCTAATTTATTAGGTAGCTCTTAAATTGGTCCTAAAGGGTGATAATAGGATATTTGTATAAAGAAACAAAACTACTAACTTTTTATTAAACTCTATTTGATAGTTAGAAATAATATATGTGCTCATATACTAAAAGAATTAGAATGATCATTATGATTATGCTGGCCAAGAAAATATATATATAGTCTTTGAATAAGTAGTGGGAAAACCTAAAATTTACTTAAGCATGAGTATTTGAACAGGGGAATAAAACAGGAAGCTTGGTAATTTAAGAATGCAAAATATATTTTGGATCTGACCCTAAGACTACCCAAATGCTTGGGAACATTTCCACTGACTTCACTTGGTTTTGGATCAGGCCCTTAATGAGCTACTAGGATGAAGCAGAGAAATCAGTAACACAGCCACCAAAACTTACAAAAGTTTTGAAAGGCTTTATGGTACACACCAGACACATCTATAGAGCAAGCATCTATAACAGAAACACAGACCATTTAGGGTACCTCTACGCTGCAATAAAAGACCCATAGCTGGCCCAGGTTACCTGACTTGGGCTCACAGGTCTTGGGCTGAAGGGCTAAAAATAGCAGTGTAGATGTTCAGACTTGGGCTGGAGCCTGGGATCTGAAACCCTGTAATGGGGATAGGTCTCAGAGTTCAGGCTTCAGTCTGAGCCAGAATGTCTATACTTCTATTTTTAGCCTTGTAGCCCAAGCCAATTGTCCTGGACACTGAAACTCAGTGCCAGGGTTTTTTTATTGCAGTGCAGATGTACCCTAAGATGTTCACCCTTACAGAAAAAGAGAAACTGGAGCGAGTTTAGGGTGCCTGCTATGGATCTTCGGAGTTTCAAGTAACTTTTAAAACCTAGGTACCAGTAATGTAGCTATAAACTTTGTGACCTTTGAGGCAAATAAAAAGGCTAAGTAACCTGAATCATATGACTGTCACTTTTAAAGTACCACAAAAAAATGCCTTATTACTTGAAGGGTCATACAATGCAAAGGAAACTAACACAATGACTATAAATAGAGCAAAGTGGTCAGCTTCATATTTGGCCCCAGAGGGAAGCTACAGTCTACTCTGAAAAGAGACAGACTTAAAATGTGCAGCAATAAAAAATGGGATGAGCACATAATGCTGTAGAAAGAACTGATTTGCAGCTCACCACTCCAAATATACATGTGGTGCTTCTCCATTAAACTGCTCTGGTTAAATAATCTTATCCACTCATAAAAACATTGCAGCTACCAATCCTAAAGTTTCTTAAGTGATTTCATAATTTTTAACTCCAGCTTTCCCCCAGCCTCTCCAAAAAACAAAACAAAACAAAACAAACAAACAAACAAAAAACCAGACACCAGTGGTTATCATTAAAAATAATACTATTAGCCCACCTTTACTTATTTCCTTTTCTAAATGTGAGGAGGGAAGACTTTTGCTTCTCAGTTACCATTTTGTACATAATGTTGACTTTGTAATGGCTACTGTTGTAGCTATTGTTTTCAATTCTGTCTCTAACCATTTGGTTTCCTATATACCTGTTCTCCTTACCACCAAACTATAGCTGCCAAATACTTAAGAAGTCTTACCCAGTTTGTGGAGATCCCTTATCCAGTGTCACTCCTTGATATGAACATCCATCCTCTGCTTTCCTGCAAATGAAACAAGCTTGGTAATGCAAAGATAATGGTTCTGTCAGTTGAACTGACAGCAAAACTGGCCTGACTGGAGCTGTGCTAACTTTCTCTCAGCCTGAAATTGTTCTTTGTGTCTTCAAAATATGCTCTATGCCATATTGCACTATAGCGACAAGGTGAGTATGGTAATATCTTTTATTGGACCAACTTTTGTTGGTGAACGAGACAAGCTTTTGAGCTACACAGAGCTCTTGTTCAGGTCTAGGAAACATACTCAGGGCTTGTCTACACTTGAAAAGCAACAGCAGCACCACTGTAGTGCTTCAGTATAGATATTGCATACACCAGTGGAAGAACCCCTCCCGTTGCTGTAGGTAATCCACCTCCCAGGAGGTAGTAGCTAGGTTGATGGAAGAATTCTTCCATCAGCTAGATTGGTGGAAGAATTATTCCATTAACCAGAGCTGTCCGCACTGGGGGTTAGGTTGGCTTAATTATGTCACTCAAGGGTGTGGATATTTCACACCCCTGACCTAACTTTTGAGCGCAGACCAGGTCTCAGAGTGTCACAGATAAATAAAAGATGAAACAGATTGCTCAGCATAAGTAGTTAACACACATTCTAAGACACCATTCAAGTTGAAGTGGCACATTAACACCTCTTCAGTCAGTTAACGCTGTGCAACATCTCTGTTCCTCTTTCTCAACTTTCCAAATCTACAAGGGGTACCAACTCATGGACTTAGGCCTGGTTTATACTATAGAGTTAGGTTGACTTAAAGCAGCTGATGTTAACCTAACTGTGTAAGTGTCTACACTACAATGGTTACCTGCTGATGTAAGTCACCCGCTACATCGACCTAAAAACTCCACTTCCGTGAGAGGTGTAGCACTTAGGCTGATGTAGTTAGGGTGACATAGTGTCCATGTAGACACTGCATTGTTTGGATCACCCATTGACTGTCAGCTGTGATCCCCACATCCAGCTGACAGCTCAGGCTGTCAGTGCAAAGACTGGGGAGGCCACATCTGTGAGCCTCACGTCTGGCTGTCAGGGCAGGGGGGCTCCAGCTCTCAGTGTCCCACAGTGCCCCACTTGAGGTCGCACACCACCAACAGAAGGAGGATAGTGTGGATGTGAACCCCTGCTTTAATTACTGTGGTGCCTGTATGTCCACTTAAGTCGACTTAATTATGTAGTGTAGATAAGCCCCCAGATAAAATGGTGATCTTATATGCACTACTCGCATTGCTGTTGCAATAACTTGTTTAATTTAATTTCTCTTTCCGCTTTGTGAATTGTCTGCCTGTGTATGGTTTTCCTCAAATGTATTAATTGTTACAAAATTCCTTCAGAGTAATCTCTGTGAGTAACTCTGAGCTCATAGATTATTTGCAAATAAAATTTTGTTTAAAAAAAATTGGAATTTGAACTGTTAGATAGTTCTGATTGGATACATATACCATATGGTATGTTTCTGTGCCATGATTGGAAGACTGGAACTCATGAACAGCTTTCTGGTTCTAATACTTGAATTCACAAATTCAGAATTCCTCTTCTGTGAATTTTCTCCAATATTCATTTTAAAATGTGCTCTTTCAATTGCCATTTCTACCAGTAACTCTTTTTGCTAGAAAATTCACAGACAGCAAACACAAAAGAGGGAGGATCAAATTAGTTTAAGAATCTGAGAAAGTATTCAAGGATAGCTTTGTTCTAGTATTTGCCCAGCTGTTATCACTGATAATGGTGACACCTTTATCCACCCCAATTTTATATGCAATGCTTAACAGTGAAATGAAGCTAAATGCAGTCAATTTAAAGTTGTTGAATTGCATCATCACATTTATCTCCACTTCACGTTTAACTTTCTTTAATTGCAAAAAGCAACCCATAAGCATGCTTTAGTCTTTTTATGATTAATGTCTTTATTAAATATGTAAATGAAAATAGAAGTCAGAACCACAGCATATAAATTACTGTTTAAAAATCAGACTGACAGATTTCAGAAATCATGTTTTATTTCCATTACCACTGTCAGCCTAACTGAGAGTTTGAAGAGTGGAGTATTGTTATGGTTGAGATTCGTGGTTTTCTTATTGTTAAATGGCTACAGTGGAAAGTTTTCTTTTCTTCGTAAATCACTACTTGAAATAAAAAGGATGCTGCTGCTTTAGAGTTTAACTGAGGGAGGAGAAAAATAATTGGGCAAACATTCCTAAAATGGGCAACGAGACGAAGAATAATAATGCATTTTATGCTAAAATGTCATAGTTCATTTCTGTAAGACATCAAAACATTTTGTGGTGTTGCTTGTATAAAATGTATTGTAAAATATCACTTAAGATGGTTTTTATTTTTGTCTATAGAATATATTTTCAGCATAGCCATTTTTAATTTTAAAGCAACTTGGTTTTAGATGTGGGTTTAGCATGGAGCTGAATACCAATGCAATCTCCCCCTGGCAATTCATACATGTATCCCTTCTGCCAAGAGCTAACAGCAATAAAAGGGCCAGGTTCAATAAACTATGATGCTTAGGTTACATCTATCTAAAGGTTCCTTTCAAAACCAATAAAAAGTTTGGCTTAACCTGCCATCGAGAACTGTATTCAAACCTTCAGGTACTAGGACCTTAAAACCGAACCCCTGGGATTCTGAATGTGTAGCTTCCCCATTCAACATGCACATGGGAGTCTTTGGGAACCTGTAACACAATTATTTCTTTTAGTAGAGAAAATTAAAAACATCCCATTAGATAAGGTGAATTAAGTTAAAAAACACACATGTGTTTGAAGGATGACAAACTCTACAGTTTTCTTCTCACTGTGAGCAGGATAACATTCAGTTCTGCTGGCATAACCTTGGGTTTCACATGTCCAGTGGTAGAAAATCCACGGCAGTGTGACTGCAATAATAGAAGGCTATTTTAACCTCTCCTAAGCTGGCGCCAGCACAGGCCCATAAATGGTTATGTTGGTTGGAGAGGAGAGTGGGCAGGATAGCCAGCAGATGTGTTGATTTAAGACTTCTGAGAAGATTGCCAGTGTAACTTCTCCCATAAATGTGTCTATGCTTTTTCCATTCATGAAGTGCCTTTGAGGTTGCCAACTTTCTAATTGCACAAAACCAAACACCCTTACCCCGTTCTTTCTCTGAGGTTCTGCCTCCTGCTCACTCCATCCCCCCTCCCTCCATCACGAGCTCTCTCCCACCCTCACTCATTTTCACCAGGCTGGGGCAGAAGGCTGGGGTGCAAGAGAGAGTGAGTGCTGTGGCTGGGGGTGCAGGCTGTGGTGTGGGTCTGGGCATGGGAGGTTTGGGATAGAAGAGGGGGCTCTGAGCTGGGGCTGAGGGGTTCGGACAGCAGGAGGGGACTCAGGGATGGGGCAGGGGGTTGGAGTGCAAGAGGAGGGTCAGGGCTCCAGCTAAGGGTGCGTGCTCTGGGGTAGGGCCAGAAATGAGGGGTTTGGGATGGGAGAGAGCTTAGGGATGGGGCAGGGTGTTGGGGTGTAGGAAGGGATGGTGGGTGTGGGATCTGGAAGGGAGTTTTGGTGCGGGTGGGGGTTCAGGGCTAGAGCAGGTGGTTGGGGTTCAGAAGGAGGTGTGGGGTGCGGGCTCTGGAAGTAGCTGGTATGTCTGTCTCCTAAGTGGAGGGGCTAGGGGCTCTGCGCGCTGCCCAGGCCTGCATGCACCGCCCCTGCAGCTCCCACTGGCTACTGTTCCCAGCCAATGGGAGCTGTGAAGCCCAAACTTGGAGCAAGGGCAGTGTGCAGAGCCCCTGTGCACACCCTGCCCCTGTACTGAGGAGCGGGACATGCCAGCCACTTCCGGGAGCCATGTGGAGTCAGGCCAGGCAGGAGGCCTGCCTTAGCTCAGCTGCACTGCTGACCAGGCTTTTAGAAGCCCGTTCAGCCGTGCTGGCTGGAGTTGCCAGGGCTCCTTTTCAACCGGGCATTCCGGATGAGATATAAATATTGCTGATAGGCAGAGCAGAGCATCTACAGGAGTGGATTTAGCCTCTGAAATTTTTCAGTCAAATAGTACATTCACTGCAAAATGCAGTGGTAGAGTGTCTGAAATGTTTAGTATGATCCAAACTATTTTTTGTTTTGTTTTTGTTGAGGAAAAACTGGAATAAAATCAATTTCAGTTAGAAACAAAACAGATTTTTTTTCATTCAATTTGGCGACCGAAACAAAAATTCAAGTATTTGCCCAGCTCTACTCTGAAAGTGTCTTGTTTGAACTCTGCTAATATGCAGTGACCATATCTAGAATCACTGGCAATCTGCTGATATCTAACAGCTGAGGATTTCTCCCATGGTTTGCAGTCTTGTGTTCGGATTGGATCCCATGTTTTCCTGTTGTCAGATAGCTGTGGCATAATCTGACTGTTTTTGAAGGGGGGTCTCTTCCCCATTTGCAGAGGATCAGTCAGCTGCAACAGTTCTTCTTAGCTGTGGTCTCCATTGCAGCATTTCATGCTTTTGTCATTTCAAGGCTAGTTTACTACAAGGCACTTGGATTCGGAGTATAAAACTGTGCTTTAACATACTAGGAAAAGCAACAGAGAGTTCACATGATTTCTTAGAAAGAGTGAGCCATTATTTAACACTTCAGTAGAATAAGGATGTTTTCTGTTTACTGACTGGTGTTTTCAAGTCACAGAATGATGCACCATTTGATTCTCTTCTTACAAATCAGGAGTAACTCATTGAAGTCAGTGAAAGTTACAGTGATGTAAAAGGGCTCTAAGAGAGCAGCCAGGCCTATAATACTTATTAACAGTTCATTTAAGCAGACAATTGAAACACACACAATACTAATATTTTAATGGTTACTTAGAGCACTACAGATCATATCTCTTGATGGATAAAGCTCAGGACATAAGTATTCTATGCTCTTCGCTGGTTGTATAGTTCAAAGTGCTGGCTACCATCTACAAATCCCTGAGTGGTAGGATCCAGTTACCTGAGAGATTGCTTCCACTGGATCACTGTTCTTGACTCTTCTTGGGATGAAGTTCTCTGAGATTGGCACCAGATATTCCTCATAGAGGCCTCAGAAACCTGTTTCTTTAGGTGATCTGACAGAACTACTGCTTAGCAAACTGTAAGGTGCAACAAAAGACCTATCCACATAATCTTGGGGTGATTTCTATATCATCTAATAGCAAAGAGTGATGTTACGTTCCTGAGACTTTTTATTTAGTTAATGTTTTCTCAGTTGCTGTAAGGTGTCTATATACATGTATACACACACATTTTTGGGGAGTTGACTAATATATACTGGCTAGCATATAAACATATATTGTATTAATAGGCATTATCCACACTATAAAATCTATGCATTAAGCACAAATATTGTAACAGTGAAACAGTATGGCCTAAAGTGCCCTATATCATTATCTTGTTCACTTTATGCTAAGTATCCATAACACCTTGCATTTACTGAAGTAAGCATTTGGCACAAGCCGCTAGAATGAATGTTTCTTGATTTTGACAAGTTTTCTATGTCTTAGTACAAGCTAGGAAAGTACTTTCACAGACCAATACCTGGAATGCTAGTATCCAAACCAAAGATAAGAAAGGAACAGAATAACAAGTTAGAGAACTAGAACAAACTGATGGGTTGGATTTTAGTAACATATAAACAGAGGTTAAGCTTGTAAAATCATGATAATAAATAATACCAGCTGAAATGTGTAACACCCCTTCTACATAAAGTGAATGTAGCATGGCTGCACTGGACTGCTTTTCAGACTCTTGTATAATGTAGAACTTTTTTCCTGTACCATATAATAAACCAGACTGACACTAGTCATTTGGTTTCTTGAGTGTATTTCAGAATGAACTAGAGGATGGCCAAGCAATTGACTATGCAAATTATCAGTGGAAGGAGAAGGAAGTCGCAGCAAAAAAAGGTTAAACCATTTCTGAGAATAAGGTAACGGAGAAATAAGTTGTCTCACCTATGCTAAAAATAATCCTTTTAACCATCTTATTGAGATACTCTAATTCCTCCATGTTTTGGAGCATGAACTTGAAATTTGGGTTACCTTAATGTTGGGTTACCTTAATGCTGGGACAGCGAAGACACATTCCTCATGAAAATCCATCCAATAATTACAGTTTGAAAATATTTATCACAGGCTTGTTTGGCAGGTAAATTCTCTCTCTGTAATGAGCAAGCTCCAGCTCCTGGCTGAATGGGACTTTTTCTGAAATTGCTCCTCCTACCACCACGGCACAGGAAATGAGAACAAGGAGACTCTCTCTCCTATGCTGTCAATGCTTGCCACTAGGAGCCAGGATACGAAGGAAACTTTTTAACTGGTATATAGAAAAGTAAGGAATAGATAGAGGGCAGAGACAAGACGGGGCAAGGAGCACAAGTGTAGCTGCAAAATGGAAAATGTAGACTGGGATGAGACCATTCATCTTGTGCACTGAATAAGCCTGAGGTCCAGTGGAAAAATAGTATGTTGGCATGTAATTAAAGACTATCCTAATGAATACAGGAAAAGAGGCCTAATTAAGGTTGCACAGGCAATCTTAATTTTGGGATTGCCTAACTTTTGAGTGATTGACTTTGAAACCATAATCATGTTCTTTTAACATATTTGTTGTATGTAATTGTTATTTGGATTGCAGAAGCACCTAGAAGCCCTAGCCAGAGATCAGGGTCTTTTGTACTAGGCACTGTATACACATAATAAAGATACTCTATGCACCAAATAATGTACACTTTAGGAATAAGACAAGAACAAGAGGTGGAAGAGCTAAGAGACGGAGTAGGGAGAAAGACAAAATGACAGTGAAGTGACTATGCTTAGATGACTACTATTTTCAGTTGCTGAAGGTACTGGTCTTTACTTCATAACAAACTTGAAGTGTGTGTTTCATTGTAACCACACATGCCATTTTATGCTCACTAATACTATAGTATCTTTTAGTTGTTCACAGAGAAGACTACATAGCCAAAACATTGCGCAATTATATTCCTAACAGCAGATAGGAGCCAATTAATTTTATTATGTACAGGTAATAAAATTTGACCTACTAAATAAAATGTATGGAATAATAGATGAGCTGGAGTGAAATACAAAGAAATAATTCCAGCCACACTTCTGCACTGAAGTGAAATAATTTCATTGCTTCATTATTTCTTCTTTTTATGTTCTATGAGCCAGTGACTGTTTCTTAATGTTTTAAATGGGTTGGTTGCTTCTAAGTCTCCCTTCACATTCTCCAGCTGTCCCCTTGACATAAATGGAGAAAAAAAACCCTAAAGGTGATGTAAAATCAGAGGGCAGGGGAGTGGGAAATAGCATTCAGACAGAGAGACAACATGAGGTTCTATTCTGAACTCAGACATTTCATCAAAAAATTACTAGCAATAGGTGCTGAATCCAGATTGAATTCAGTTGGATGTGGTCCTGCTTTGAGCAAGGGGTTGGACTAGATGGCCTCCCGAGGTCTCTTCCAACCCTGATATTGTGTAATTTCAAGTTTGAGATTAAAAGAGGGCTGGAATTGGATTCTGACAGCAATGAACACTTGCAACCTCTTCATGAGATTTTATGTACCACAGGAGATTGAGATAATTGGTCCCTTCTGATTTTAAATACAGATTCTAGGGGGAGAGAGGGATAGATCATATTTTAAATTACAGTTAGGAATCATATCATGTGTGACTTTGATCAGTGAGATGGGATATACCAATCCCACAGTGAGCTTGAAGAGTTTTATGAGAACCTTTAGCAGGCTAAGGCTGATTGCACCCACACCTGCAGTGGGTGTCAAGCCTGGAGGGTGGACATAAAATCGCTGAATCTGGGTCAGTTAGGGCCTGATCTGGAAGAGTAGATTTTGGTTCTCACGCAATGGCAGACACCTGATGGGTGTCAGGGAGCTGAGCTATGCTGCTGGCAAGCAGAACCTCCCTAAAGAAAGGTATATCTGCAACTGGGAGCTGAACACAGTGTCAGGAAGTGTCTGCTGAGGACTTTTCATGCTGGTGGAAGGCCTGTAGAGAGCAGAAAGATTTCTGCTGGGTTAGTGACTGTTCTGTGAGGACAATGGCAAAAACTTCCCTCCAGCAGAACCATCTGCCTAGCAGAAAGTACAAAGAAGCTCTGCAGCGAGCCAGTGGAACAGGCTTAGATAGAGAGCAGAACTGATTTCTAGGAGTATGGGAAAAGGCTGAGGCAAAAACCCAAGACAGGGTGAGGTAGGAAGTGTTCCAGGGAATCAGCCAGGTGATTATGTAGTCAGGCCTTGACTGCCTAATTCAAGGATCCCTGAACTGGGACCCTGTGGAGCAGGGCCGCCCGGAGAGGCGGGGGAGGGGGAAGTGGGGCAATTTGCCCCAGGCCTCGGGCCCCACAGGGGCCCCCCACAAGAATATAGAATTCTATAATATTGCAAGTTTTTTTATGGAAGGGGCCCCTGAAATTGCTTTGCCCCAGGCCCCCTGAATCCTCTCCAGAGGCCCTGCAGTGGAGAGGGATATCTTGAGTTTACCTACCAGCCCACAGAAAAAGATGAAGCAGACCCCACGCCATTCCCCACAAAACAGGGTAAGGACTACTGAAACTTCACATTGATACAGGGCTCAGACCAAAGGTTCAGTGTGAAGCTGGCAAACTATTATTAGTTGGGCTTTTGGTATCCCAGAAGAAGTGAGACTTTGTGATCTGGCCTGAAGGCTGAGTTGCAAGAAGCAGCAGACCACAACAGTGCTGAAATGGCTGTCAGTAGGAAGTGCTGAAGGAGGAGAACCTGCCATGTGCTGACTGGTGAGTTGCATGCTCATAGTCAGCACCTCCTATTAAAAACTATTGCTTCAATGTAGTACTCTTATCTTTCAAAAGATGCATGAAGTTAGGTTAGGAGACACATCATCACTACATGGCACAAGCATTGATTTTCATAAAGTAATGTTTGCTTTAGCAACCAGTCACATCAGACCAGCTCACAACAGCAGGCACTCTTATCTGGAAACAAAAATGAGAAAGTTTTCACTTAAAAAAAAAAAAGTCTCTAGTGCTTATGGTTGCAAAGAGACCTTTACAATTGTTAACCAAGTGTATGCTGGTACAGTTATGCCTGCCTGAGTCCATAGATATCTCAAAGCTATTGTTCCAGGCTGTGTGAACTGCCTCTGCTCTTTTCACTGTGGTGTTGACTCCAGAGCCTCATTGTGATGATTAAAATATCAGTGATAACCATTTCTCTGCAAATTAAAGCACACAGGAAGGCGAAGGGAGTGTAGTTAATGAGCAATAATGAGTAGTTTGAATAGTATCCTATTTTATTGTCTTGTGATATCTCAGGTGCAAAGAGATGGGTTGTTAGGCAGACCTTGGGAAGGTGACTTTGCTTCTTTCCCCTATTCCCCAGGCTAGTATTCTGCTATTGTAACCATCATGACCAAGTTCTGGATATATCAGATTTTACATTGTATAATATTTAAAATGTGATCACAAAGGAGTGTTGTGGTTAAATTTAAAACGAGTTTGGAATACGAAGCTTGGAGGCTAAATTATGTAGAAGAAATTTTATAAATTGCTATTTTGGAAGGACAGGATATATGGTGCACTTGGAGTCCTAGGTTCAAACCCTGATTTGGACAGATAAATCTGGTCTCATACTGTTCTCCTGAAGACATTTTTCTACATCAAAAGAACATCATACAATTTGGCACAACAGGCAGTTTCTGCTCAAGAGAAACAGAATTAACAGACTGTTGCAGTTCAGGATTAAAGTTCCTTGGCAGAGCTGTATGGGGAAACTTTCACAGAGTTTCACTACAGCAGATCTGACTCAAGGGTTTAATAGCAGTGGCTTGACTTTCTCAAAGAAAGAAGTCCTTTTATTTTCAAGCATTTAAGAAGGATTGCTAACAATGGAAATGTTTAAAAACAACCCCCCCATACTATAAAAGTAATGGACAGTGTCTTAAACAACTAAATACACAGCATGAGGAGTAAGTTTATGTCTGCAAACTGATGAAGTTGAATTCCAAGCATTTGTAAATAAATGCAGCCTTCTGGAAAAATCTGTGCCAAGAAAACTGGTGATCTTAGCGGTGTTACACTTCCATATGTGCTAAAGGCTTGTCTACACTTAAACTGCTACATAGCACAGCTGCACCAGTATAGCATTTCACTATAGACACTACCTGTGCTGCTGGGAGGCATTATCTTGTCAACATAGGTAGTACACCTCCCTGAGTGAAGAATACTTCCATCAACTTAGCTACCGCCAATCAACCTAGCGCTGTCTACATGAGGACTTGGGCCAACTTAACAACACTGCTCTGGAGTGTGGATTTTTCACAAACCTGACCAATGTAGTTAAATCAACCTAATTTTCTAGAGTAGACCAGGCTTAAGGCTCAGATCCTCAAAGGCATTTAGGTGAGTAACTTCTATTGACTTCAATGGGAATTAGGCCTAGATCCTCAAAACGGTATTTAGGCAACTAAGAGCTGTAATCCCACTACTTCCTCTGCAGCCATAAATTCCCAATGGCAGTGGCTTTGAGATTGGGTAGTGACACACACAGGAAGTTAATTGAGTGGATCTGGTTCTGCTGAAGATGGAGAGTAGCCTCTCAGAGATTAATATTAGATATTTATGTTTGAATCTTTTGGGTGATGTCTGTGTGTTAGTTTCTTCTGTATCTGATGACAAATTAGAGACATTACACTGACCCAACTGAGCCACTGCAATTGCACTTTGGCTAAGGATGCAGACTCTCGGGACACCACAGTGAAAGTCCATGGTCTCTGTATACCATAGAGTTCTCATCTGCCTGGTCTCCATGCACCCTACTCTAGAGAAAATTTTGGGTGGAGGGCCAAGTGTGGGTGAGGTTATTGGATATGTAAATACACAGACCCACTGACTAGTCTCTATTGCAGAAGGGAGCATACCAGCGTGCAGGAGCTGTTGAAATCCAGATTCTGTAGTAGTTGTCACAAAGTGGTTTTGCTGCTGTACCACAGTTCAAGGGGATGAGATGATTCCTGATTCCCAGAAAGATTTATAGAGAACAGTTAGTCTGGTTGCATGTTGGGGTTAAGCATTTGAACTCTTTCCCTAATTTCCTACATGCCAGAATTTTCAATTTTAGGAGAGCAAGGGGCTTGAAAGCTGGCAAGGAAAATCTCCAGTTACCTGGAGTCTTAAGTTTCTGTTGGAAGTTTGATGAAGGACATTTTGAGTACAACTGGACAAATTTCAACTGGCCTATGATGTGTGTCCCCACCAAGTTTATGTGTGAATGCATGCTCCAAAACCCTTTAGGTGCTCACCAGAATAGGAACTGCATACATAATTACCAAATTGCCAGCACAAATTGCCTTTTCTGTGTGTTACTACTTGAGGCCTTGAATAAGGAGCTGCCCCAGGAACAAGTCTGGAAAGGAACTACTGTATGTTTCAATGAGACCTCATTTGAGGCATATTTCCTAGATTCCAGGGTCAGAAGGGACATCTGTGGTCATCAAGTCTGAGTTCCTATATAAACCTAGAACTTATACAAAATAATTCCTAAAGCATATATTAAAAAAAAAATCTAATCTTTATTTAAAAATTGTCGTTGGTGGAGAATCCATCATGGCCATTGTTAAATTGTTCTAATTACTCTCACCATTAAAAACGTATCCCTTATTTACAGTCTGCATGGATTTACCTTCAACTTCCAGCCATTGGCTCATGTTCACCTTTCTCTGCTGGATTGAAGTGCCCATTATTAAATATTTGTTCTCCATGTAGATACTTATAGACTATACTCAAGTCAATTCTTTAACCTTCTCTTTGTTAGTATCAATAGACTGAGCAGTTTGAGTCCATTATTATACAGAGAAGTTTTTTTTTTCTTCTCCTGCATGGGGCAGTAAGCTGCATCAACCCATGGCCAGATCAAGTCTACTCTTCTGCTCTGCTGTTGAATCCATGGCAGAAAGACTCCTAGCTCTATTCATTCCCTGGCTTCTCTGGGTGGGAGTATTTCACATACTGCTCTTGCTGTCTCCCTCCTGATGCCCAACTCAGGATCTGGTAGGTCCTCTTTCACCATGCAGGGGGATTGGGTTGGGGGCCTTACTCCCTTACATGTGGGACATAATCAAGACCATTTTATGTGCAAAAAATTGTTTCTTATGCTCAGATTTTGCAGGAATCTGTATGACAGCGGCAGATGAACCTCCTGAGTTGTGTGTCCAGTTCAATTCTGGTAAGTATCCAGATCTGTGTCATAAACAGATAGCTAAGGGTTAATGTTTCTTTTACCCTGTAAAGGGTTAACAAAGGGAACCAAACACCTGACCAGAGGACCAATCAGGAAACCGGATTTTTCAAAGTGAGGGAGGGAACTTCTGGGTGTGTTTTGCTTTGTTCTGCTCTGTTTTGTTTCTCTCGGCTATGAGGGAAGAGCTTTTTTTTTTATCTCCAAGCTTCTTTCTACCCTTCTGTTCCCAAGTTGTGAGTACAACAGGAAAAGCAATAGGTTTAAATTGTATTTGTATTACATGAGTGGAGTTGCTGAATGTTTCAATTGGATATCTTTTGAATCAGACTGTTTATTTCATAATTTTCTTATAAGCAATAGCCCTGTATTGTCATATTGTATACAGAGTTTATATTCTTATGTCTTTTTCTTTTCTTTTTTATATAAAGCTTTCTTTTTAAACTTGTTGGATTTTCTTTTCCTAGTTAAGGCAAGGGGATAGAATCTCTGTGCCAGGGAGTACTGTCCTCTCTAGGGAAAGACTGGGAGAGGAGGAGAAGAAGGAGGGGGGAAGGTACATCGCTCTCTGTTTTGTGTTTCAAGGATTGAAGCAGGGAATCGCCTAATATCCCCAGGGCGTGAAAATCTGGGAGAAGTAAAGAGCAGGAAGGGAAGTGGGGTATTTCCCTTTGTGGAGCTCAGTGCTCTGAGTCTTGGGGGTCCCCCAGGGAAATGTTTGGGGAGACCAGAGAGTTTATCAGGTACTCAGAATCCTGATTGGTGGCAGCGACATAAGATCCAAGCTGGTAATTAAGCTTGGAGGTTCATGCTAAGCACCCAGATTTTGGATGCTAAGGTCCAGATTTGGGACAGAGGCTTATGATACACTGGTTTAAAAATTACTCTTGAAATGTTTTGAGAACAGACTTTCTCAAGAGATTTCAAAGGCTTTCTGGTTTTTGATGAGTCAGAAATACTACACAAACATAATAGCTTTACTCATAGAAGTTGTACTTCTGACCTCATTTAAAAGTAGACATGCAGAAGAATGAAGACTATTGCAAAAAGTTATCTGAAGTTTTTGTTTTTGTTTTAAACCTCAGACCTTCATTGGTATTTGCTTACCTCCTGCACAGAGTGCTTTGCAATCAACTGATGAAAAATACTACGTAAGAGCTAAGTTTCATTGTTTGTGCTTCAGGCAAAGATTTGAGGAGATTCTTATTTGTTTGTCCATCCCTCATATTAACGCTTGACTGAAAAAGGGTTACATTTACAAAAATGACCTCTTAATTTTGCACTCACATTCACCTGCACTAAAAAAACCTCATAGACTTTTAGATATCTAACTGCAGACATGCAGGTGTGGTCAGATAGCTAAAGGTCTAAATAATATCCCAACAACTTCCTGTATTTACAGTGGGTTGTGGGGATAAAATTAGAAGCTGGTTGTAAAATAATTGGGAGAATTTGATCTTTCGGGGTGCAGATTCCACCATTGTTTAAGGCTCCAATCCAACACAACACTTGAAGCATGTGAATGGTCCTACTCCTGTGCTTAAACATAAACAAGTGCATCTGTGCTTTGATGGATTGAGCCCTAAGTGAAACTGCAATGAAAACCACCAGGGCACAGAACCAAAAGGGATTTAGGTGTTTAAATCTCAGATTTAGGCACCTAAATCTAAAATCTAGGTACTATTGTGATCCACACAACCCCTAATCAGCTTCTACCCAACCCTGTAGATGCCTAAACTTGCTTGGCACCTAAATTCTAAGAGTTCCTAGGTGCCTACATTTCTGCCAATCTCCTGCTTAAGCCTTAGCATGAGCCTAAACCAGGTGGGGGAATGCCTATTTCATCCATGGGGCCTGATCTGGTAAGCATGTGTTGTGCTTGTCTAACTCCATGGGACACGGCAAGAAGGAGTCTGGTTAAAAGGGCACTCACCCAGAATGGGAGAGACTATATGCAAATCCCCCATCTGCTTGATAAGAAGAAGGGATTTGAATAGGGGCCTCCCATCCCTCAGACGAGTGCTTTTGCTGTCGAGCTATGGGATATTCTGATGTAGGGAGCTGTCTCCATTTATCTTGTGGAAGCCTTTGTATTAAATATTACATGGACCAGAGAAATGACTCTCTAGTCTACTGGTGGAGCACTTATTCCTATTCAAATCTCTTGTCCTTACTGGGGGGGGGGGGGGGGAGGGAGAGTTGAACTGGTGACTCCCACATCCCTAGTCACTGGGCCAAAGGTTATATGGGAGCCCTTTTGATGCCACTGTCAGAGAGCATGGGAATGCATAAGAGATACAGGGATCCCATGGCTCTGATATTTACATTCTAGTTCACCAAAGAATATCCTGTAAGGTTTTTACTGAAAACCTGTGTCATGCTGATCATCATAATCTTTGTCAAATATATGTGCCACTAATATGTAAAGAGATATGAATATGTTGGAAATGATGTTATTAAAGCTTTGACATAAAAGGCAGATCACCCAAAGGTGACATTTCAGGACAGGTTCCACTTGGCAGTAGACACTTATCTCTCTAGCCAACCACTATATTATGTGCTTTACAAAGAAAGTGTATTTGCATCCTGAGTCAAATGCTAATGAAGAAATTGTGGGGTCTTCAGAGGAAGAGACAAACAGAGGAAGGTGGCAGTGGGGAGGGGAAGGAAAGTGGACTGTGATCCCCTGATTACAGGTGAAGAACAAAGGATTGGCCTAATGTATAGAGCCCTACCAAATTCACAGTCATGAAAAAGCATCATGGACTATGAAATCAGACCTTCCCTGTGAAATCTAGGGGGGGAGGGTCAGGGCTGGGGTGCCCCAGCTGGAGTCTTCTACTGTGAACTGAGCTCCAGCTGCTAGTCCCAGAAGGGCTGGAACTTCCTCTTCCCCTGCATGGCTGCTGTCGGCGGTGATGGGGAAAGATCAAACCCACCACTGACTACGTCCACCAGCTGCAGGAAGTTCTGCAGCGGGGCTGACTTCAGAGCTGGGGTCTGAATGCAACAGCCATGGAGCTTCCTGCAGCTTGTGGCCATGAGTCTGATCTCCCCCATGCTCCTGGGTGTGCCCTGCCTGGGGGCTCCTAGTTGCTAGTCCTGGCCAGGCTGAGGCAGGATGGGACTTCCTCTTCCCCTAATAGCTGCTCTTGGAGGAGATCAGACCCACCTCTGGGTACTTCCCCATGCTTCAGGAAGCTCCCTGCGTCACAGCTGCCTCCTCCCTGGTTGTTTTGTGTGGAGCTGGCCAAAGAAAGGCACCTCACAGTAGCCCAGATTCAGGTGCCTAACTCCCGGAAAGGGTTGGGGCTTAAGACGCATCCTTTTTGTAAGCAACTTCCATTGCTCGCTTAGGTGGCTCCACAGATAGTGTGCTGGCTTTTATGGATCCATTCTTAGGTGCCCATCTCTCAATATTCATTGTTTAGGGAAACTAGGCACCTAACTCAGCCTTTTTAGAGTCCAGTGACTTTTCTAGGTGCTTAAAAGTTATATGTTGTGACGCTGAGCCTCGCAACCCCTAAATCCCTTTGTGGATCTGGGCCCAGTCTACATAATGCCATTTCATAAAACAATTACATTTTCTATATACCTGAGCTTTACTGCAGAAAGCCAAGAGATCTGTATAGAGTAGCAGTCAGAGAAATTAATTTCCCAACAGCAAACAACCAACTTCTCCCTCAGTCCAGGCCTCTTTAGCCTCATGACATTGATTTTTGTGGATTGAAGGAGAAACAAGTTATAATACATTCATGCTGCAAGCACAAAGCATTGAGAGGGTGGCTGGTTGAATAAGAAGTGTGCGATTTTGTTTTTCTCAGTCTCTGTGTTAATAATAGTGAAAGAAATCAAATATCCCAGTTTATGTCTTATTTACAAAAGCCATTTCCAATCATTATTACTAAGTCTTTAACAGGAATCACACCACTGTGAGGTGCTGCTCCTTCTGTTTAGTCAAGCATGGTTCAAAGAAACATCAATCCAGTATGCAATCAAGACTTCTCAGGGATGAAATCTGTCTAGCAAATTAAATGATTGATAGCTCAAACAACCTAGCAATGTTTCCACGTGTTGCCAGACAGCTTCATCCAGTGGGAAAATAAATAAATAAACCTTCTTACCTGGATCATTAATTATATTAAAATTCCCAAGTTCATGACTGAAAAATTAGTGTGATCTGCACAATCCGTTCAGTTTCATCTGTATTAAATAAGAGAAATAGAAAGCAATTAATATTGCTTAGTTGGAAAATGCAAAATATGCCAGTCAATAATGATTGATCAGTTTGCATAGGTGCAAAATCACTATTCACTACCTGTCCTCCATCTTGAAAACTTCTTCTGATTTCTCTAATCTGGAAAGTTTCAGCAGTCATAGCATAAACACAACACCTGGAACTTACTGGACAGGTATTTAATCCCCAAATTTCTTTATTGGTAGTATTATTGGCCAAATATACCATCTCCCTCTAGCTCTGCTTGCGAACCAAGCTCACTCTACAAACAATGTGTCACTCAACTTGAAGACAAAATGACACAGTACTAATACAATTAATTGTGCAGATCTTCATAATACGTTGTCCCTCTCCTGTGTTGTCTGCATGCCAGGATATCAGCTATAGCTGTCTCTCTCTTTTGCATATTTAGTTAGAAATGAAATGTTTAAAGTTAGCAGCTATATTTAAATTGACCTAATTAGTATTCAGAGTTAATACTCTGTTGAGATAAATGGGGCAGTTAACATCTCTGTTATTATTTCAGGCTCTCTGCATAGTCAGACAGATATAAATTAATCTGTTTCTTAATTCATAATTTGAAGGTTATCTTCACAAACATGAAGGATAGAGGTATAGGTGCAAACGTTGTTCCCCTTTTTAAAGATAGGTACTAAGAAAATGCAGGGAATTACAGACCAGTCAGCCTAACTTCAATACCTGGAAAGATACTGGAACAGATTATTAAACAATGTGTTTGTAATCATCTAGAGGATAATAGCGTTAAGGAATAGCCAGCATGGATTTATCAAGAACAAAACATGCCAAGCCAACCTAATTAACTTCTCTGACAGGGTTATTGGCCTAGTGAATGGGATAAAGTATTAGACTTGATATATCTTGATTTTTAGCAAGGCTTTTGATATAATTCCCCATTTTATTCTCATAAGCAAACTAGGGAAATGTGGTTTAGAGGAAATTACTGACAGGTGGATACACAACTGTTTGAAAGATTGGATTCAAAGAGTGGTTATGATTCACTGGGATGGTGTAGTTAGTGGAGTCCTGTAAGGGTCAGACCTGGGTCTGGTACTAGTCAATATTTTCATTAATAATTTTGATAATGGAGTGGAGAGTGTGCTTATAAAATTTGCAGATAACACCAAGCTGGGATGGGTTGCAAACACTGTAGAGGGCAGGACAAGAATTCAAAAAGACCATGACAAATTGGAGATTTGGTCTGAAATCAACAAAATGAAAATCAATAAAGGTAAGTGCAAAGCATGACTCATAGCAAGGAAAAAAATCAAATGTCCAGCTATAAAATGGAAAATAACTGGCTAGGTTCTAGTTCTGCTGAAAAGGCTCTGGGGAGTTATAATGGATCACAAACTGAATATGAGTCAACCATGTGATGCAGTTGCAAAAAAGGCTAATGTTCTGGGATGTATTAACAGGAATGTCTTATGAAAGACATGGGAGATAATAGCTCTGCCCTACTTGACACTGGTGGGCCCTCAGCTGTAGTACTGTGTCCAGTTCTGGGCATCACACTTTAAGAAAGATGTGGACAAACTGAAGAAAGTCTAGAGGAGAGCAACAAAAATGATCAAAGAGGGTTAGAAAATCTGACCTATGATGCCCCCCCTTTTTTAAATCTTACATGTTTAGTCTTGAGAAAAAAAGATTGAGTGGGGAACCAGATACATTTTCAAACATTTTAAGGACTGTTATGAAGAGGACAGTGATCAGTTGTTCTCCATGTCCAATGAAGGTATTGCAAGAAATAATGGGCTTAATCTGCAACAAGATTCATTTAGGTTCGATATGAGGAAAAACTATAAGGATAATTAAATTCTGGAGTTGGGTTTCAAGGGAGATTGTGAAGTCACCATCATTGCAGACTAGACAAACACCTGCCAGGGATGCTCTAGGTTCACTTAGGCCAGGTCTACACTGCGACTTTAAATCGGTTTAATGGCCGATATACCGATTTAACGCTGTATCCGTTCACACGACGTCGTCATTAATATCGAGTTAAACGGCTCCTTAAATCGATTTCGGAACTCCTCCCAAACGAGAGGAGTAGCGCTAAATTCGATAGTGATAACTCGGATTAGGGTTCATGTGGACGGAAATCGACGTTATTGGCCTCCGGGCGGCATCCCAGAGTGCAGCACTGACCGCTCTGGACAGCAATCTGAACTCGGATGCAGCGGGCAGGTAAACAGGAAAAGCCCCGCGAACTTTTGAATTACATTTCCTGCTTGCCCAGCGTGGAGCTCTGATCAGCACGGCTGGCGATGCAGTCTGAAATCGAAAAAGAGCTCCAGCATAGACCGTACGGGAGATACTAGGTCTGATCGCTGTATGGGGAGACAAATCTGTTGTATCCAGCTCCGTTACAGAACACGAAATGCCAAAGCGTTTGAATAAAAAACTCCAGGATACACAGCGCTGCGTGACAAGCGTAACGGGAAGCCAGAGACTCAAATGGACGCTCATGGATGGTCGGGGTACTGAGGACTCCAGCTATCTCACAGTCCACAGCAGTCTCTGAAAATTATTTGCATTCTTGGCTGAGCTCCCAATGTCTGTAGGTTCAAACACAGTGTCTGGCGTGGTTCAGGGAACAGCTCCTCAGTTTATTTCCCCCCACCACCACGTGAAAAAAAAAAGGGAAAGATTGCTGTGCTATGGCGTTTGCTCAATGCACTCCGCGAAAAAGGCGCCAAAGGGTTGTCTGCTGCCTTCACAAAGGGAGGGGTGAGGCTGTACCCAGCACCACCCGGGGCAGTGTTTTCTGCCCCATCAGGCACTGTGCTCTCAACACGGAAGTGGGAACTATGGGATAGCTGAGGAACAGCTACCCACAGTGCACCGCTCCTGAAATCGATGGTAGCTTTGGACCATGGACGCAAACAATCGATTTCGGGATCCCACTGTGGACGTGCTAAACCGATTTTATTAGATCTGTTTTGTAATATCGGTTTAAGCTAATTCGAAATAATCGTGCAGTGTAGACGTACCCTTAGTTCTGCCTAAACACAGGGGGATGGACTTGATGACTTCTTACGATCCTTTCTACACCTACATTTCTATTACTCAGCTAGTGTAAATTGGAATAGCCAGATTGAAGTCAAGGGAGCTATGTTGATTTGCAACAGTTTAAGAGCCAGATCATCATAGTTTATATGAAAGCTTAGGTTCTGGACTAGCCTCTGAAAAGGGTACTGAGCCACAAGATGGCCCAACAGACCCTGGATCTACTATTCCCCAAATATCCATTGATGTTATTTTGCCAACGCCTAGAATGACTGTCTTCTGGAGGTTGTAGCAGATGACTAAATAATCCTCCTAGCTTCATCTTTTGCTAGCACATAACTGACCCTTTACAGATTATATCACAATAGCTGGAAGGATCATGCAACACTAAGTGCAGACTAGTAAAACTGGATGAAAGTAGAGATTAATTCCCAGCTGTCCCCAAGATGAAATGTCTTGCCCCTAATTTTTAAATCAGATCTTCAGCTGGTACAAATTGGTGTCACTTTACTAAATCCAGTGAAGATCTATCCCTCTTTACTGTGATACAGCTAATTTGTCTCCTTACTGGACCAAAGTGTCCTTAAAGCCAATGTAGTCTGCTGCTGGAGAAGGACATTCAGTGTAGAGGGACATTCTGTCATAGAGCTGATATAGTGGCTTATACTTCACCTCCCTCTCTGCAGGAGAGATTAGGGCTGTGACTCAAGAAAAGGGGGATTTGCTGCTACTTCCCTACACCCTAAATCTTGTTCATGACTTGTGTTACTGCTATCTCTCCCTGAGTCAGCTTGAAATGCGTGAGCCCAAAATATGCCCCAAACACTCATGAGAATGGTACACTATCTACCAAGTCCTTGTGTTGACTAACTGCCATCATATTAGTGGTGATTTTCATCTCATATTAGCTAAAATTACATTTGCTGCTGCGAAAATCTTCCTCATAACTTTCAGCAAGTAGCAATTTCCTGTCACATACAATTAGCGACTTTCTATGGCATAATATTAACAACATTCTCATTATGTGAAAATTTCATGTCACCCACTAGTTTATCAGCAAATTTTGTTTCTAGGAACTCAATATTTTAGAGAGTTGCTAATAAGATGAACTTTTATGTGGTAGTGAGAATGAAATATGCTAACATTATGTACACTCACAAATAGAAAATGAAAATCAGAGTATTAGTAACCTTCAAATCATATTAGTGTTTCCAAGCTAATAGGATGATAATGAGTGTGTGTAATAGCAAAACACTGCTAAGGAAAACTGTCATCTTTTTAGGTTATTTCTGCTTTCAATGCTGCATAAAAGTGATCCAACATTGTATTAGTGATATATGGATTAAAGCAACATCAGCTATCAATGTGCATATGTAAATACTTCCTAATATGAGATGTATAGGCTCAGATCCTCAAAGGTATTTAGGCATCACTCCCTATAAAATCAATGGAATTAGGTGCCTAAATACCTTTTGGAACTTCTGGGCCATTGTCTCTTGCTTTTTTTGTGGATATATGGGAAGGACATAAATAGCTTTCTCCTTCTACTAGCACACATTATGCAAAGGCCAAAGACAAAACTAAGGGCTGCTAACTCAATCCATCAAGGGATACATCACACCCAAAGGGGTAAAGAACATGTGAAGGTATAACACAGCACAACCTCTGCACTAACTCACTGTGCAGGTCAGTCGTATTTGGACCCCTTCACCCACACTGTGCTCAATGAAGATAACGGGGCCCTATGCAGGTGTCATTGCAGGACAGACACCTTGAGAAGCAGGAAGCTCCATCTTAAAAGATTCCCCCACCTAGAACTGTTATGTGGAGTTTCACCATCGCAGGATCCCCCTACACAGGTACCCCTAAATTGTACAATTTAGCGCTGTGTGTGCTTTGCAAACTGCTATGTTCCAACATCATTCACAGAAGATCTAGTCCTGCAACAATATACATATTCCACATGCTGTATGAAATATGGGAGAAAATGTATGATATTGTTGATACCACTGTTATAAAATTACAAGGAATCCAACCAGCTATGCCATATAAGGTATCTGTGAAAATATTATGATTTCCCAATTATGATGATCTTATTTATATGTTTGTATCACCTTTGTGTTTTGAGTTATAGGTGTGTGTCGTATATCTCTATTTCCAAACTCGTGCTATGTTTCTGGCTGACACCCCTAGACAGATTGGCATCATCGTGAGCCTGTTCAATGGCCCAGGTGGTCATCATCTGTACAATGGACCCATTGAAATGAGACAGGAGACAGGAGCTACACTGTATGAATCAGCAGGACTAGTAAGGACATGCTTATGGACAGGGGACTCCAAGTTTTCCCATGCTGTGTGCTGTGAAGTTTATGTTTGGGAAACAGGAAGTACAAGCCACATGGCAAAAGGAATATAAAGAGTAGCTGCATCATCTCCATTTGGTCTTCATTCCTGCTGCCTACCTCTGGAATAACTTCTACAAATGAAGCTCTGAACAAAGGACTGAATGATCCATCCAAGCTGTGGATGTGTTCCAGAGAGACTTTCAAGCCAGCAAACTCACCAATACTGCTAAGACCCCACTATACGGACTTTGAAGTCCCTGTATGTATCTATCTGATTGCTTTACCATTTAACAACTGTCTTCTTGTTCTTTCGTTTTTCTTTATAATAAGCATTTAGTTTTAGACGCTAAAGGATTAGTTGGCAGCGTGGTATTTTGGGGAAGATCCAAACTAATATTGACCTGGCAATGCAGCTGGCCCTTTGGGGTCAGAAGAACATTCTGTATAGTGAGCAGAATTTTTAAATAACTTCTCACTCTACTGGACCTATGAGCTGATTGGAAGTCAGAGAACTGGAATGCAATAAACGGGGTTTCGGGCGGGGGGTGATTTCTTTTTTCAGCTTCTTGATAACCAGTGTGAGGGATCAGAAACATAGTTAGTGCCTGGTTGGTAAGTTTAACTTCAGTGTTAACCACCAGTTCTGGGAGTATCAGCTCTCCCTTTTGCAGCCTGCCCTGACCTTGGCGTTTTCGGTGAGGGCTGCCCCAGCACCCTGGTGTCGCAGCCCTAAGCCTATGCTCAAACATAGCGTTTGTATGGCCAATTGTCGGTCAAAAGGTCACATTGGTACCGTGTGCAACACCGTAGTGCGGTGTGCAACATTATAGTGCCATGTGCATTTTCCTGCTCTTTTTCCCTGGTCAGCTAAGGGTCAGACTAGTGCCGTGTGCAAAAATATCAGTGTGCCTGTTCTTGAACCTTCGTCAGTCAAAAGATCAAGTTGGTGCTGTGTGCAGAAGCATAGGGCTGTGTGCAAAAGTAGTGTGCCGTATGCAGATCCTGTTTACGTGGAGGGCTCCAGCTCGGAACCTGGAAGGCGAAGGAGCTGGGGACCAAGCAGATGCTGACACGAGTGAGAGCTTTCGAAGAAAACCATGTCTTGCGCCAAAATCTGCAGGAGTATCCACATGTTAGCTGGAAGACTTGGATCCTCCTTCCAGCTACAAGGGTCTCCTGTGGATTTAGCTGGCTCAGGACGAGTGGGATTAATTCCCATCAATTCGTTATGCTCTCGGTGTCTCTACTGCTGGTCAGCTGCGCCTGGAGTGCGGTATTTGTATTCTAATTTCTGTAATATTCTGTCTGCTTAGCCTCTTCTCTTTTTCCCTCCCTTATTTGGTACAAAACTGTATATATTGTTGTTATTTGGTGCAAGTTATGTATATAGTATATAAAAGTTAAATTGTTGTATTAATTGCTATTGTGGTTAATTGTTGTATTTTACATTATTTAATTAATGTGCACACAGTTTATTTAGCTTTTGTGTATCTGGTCTGAATTTTAGTAAGCAGTTAATTATAAATTGTTTGATTTCTTGTTGTTGGATGTAAATAGATTGTTTCAAGTTGTGTAAATATTCTTGTTCTAATAGTATTGTTAGTTGGTAAAAGCGCTCCTCCCTAGCCCAAGTTGCAACTCATTCCCCGTCAATAAACAGCCACGTGGTTTTGAACTTTCAATCTGTCATGTTTTGATTTTCCTCATTCGATCAAAAACTTACTCGAACCTGCATTGGTCTCGGACATGGTGTCACGAACAGGATCGAGTGAGGAAAATTGTTCCATCACCTGTGCACTTTGATTGTCCGTGGTGAACCAAGGTCACTGACAAAACCCCCGATGACGAGTTTATTCATTTTCAGTACCATGTCTTACTCGATCGGGGGCACTTTGAGGCAATTAGTTGGAATTGCATTATCGGAGTTGGCTATTTGAGCCAAACCTACATTGCTAGCTTATCTACCAATGCTGCAGGTTGTCTCCTGACATGCCACATGGGCCTTCGGCTAACCCCCACAGAGGCCAGTTATCGACCAACTTGTATCAAGTCAGAGGAAGCCGGTGCCGGGACTGAACCGGCTCATTTGTGAAGAGATGCTCGAAAGATTTTAAAAGCGGCGAGGCGCACCTGTCCACCCACCATTAACCACCCGAGACTCCCGAGTGGAGGCCCCGCACATGAGCTAGTAATTCAGCTCATTCAGGAGTTAGAGGAAGTTCTCAGTCTCGTTGAGGCTATGCTGGTGCAATTGATACAACTCCGCACTATTATTGATCATATCGACCCGGAGCCACCCCCACTCCGGATCCAGGCTGTATTTTCCCTCAGTCACCTTCAATAACCCGGAGGCTTTTGGTCAGTGGGTATTATGTTCAAGTTCCATAGTTGAGAAAAATCCCAGTCTAGCTGAGCTTAGTGCGTTTAACCCTTGAATTGTATCTGACAGGGGCATGGACCCCCTCTACCCACTGCCCTCTCACCAATCAGACAGCAACTCACTCCATACCACCCTCGACCAACTCCTTCGGACCTTTAAGGCCGATACGTCTAGTAGCCCCGAGGTGTCTTCTGTTACTTTCCCTGGCCCTCGGGATCCTTTTTGACATAGATGCATGAGGAATGGGGGCACTTGCCTGGACGAGCCTTTCTGTCAGGTTCTCATGGTACACGGGCACCATAAATTGGATTTGACCCATTAGCACTGCAATAAAAGTTATACGTGCTTGCCAGCAGTGCCAAGCGGCCTGTTATACGTCCTGACCCATTATAACCCATGGAGTTTTACAACCCATCCCAGCTGTTGTATCCAAACCTGGCCGCTTTCCCAATACTTATCATGTCATATACTGGACGATCAGAAACCCGGCTGGTACATCATAACTGGCTTAGCCAGTGGTCATAATCGGATCAGTTGGACATATGCCCCCGGGATTCTTTTAGTTTATCATCATATTTTAACTTGCCAAGATGTAAAGGATTAGCATAGTCATGGCCCTAATTTTTGACTTTTGTGGCATTTCTTTTATTGATAAATTTATCCCACCATGGCACAAAGAGAGGCGGTTTAGATATATCATTTCTCAGATACCAACTTGAACTACGCTGCCTTATATCTGGACACATAACTGTTACCAGAAGGGGGCTCCTATTCCTGGATGGTGCATTTAGACTAGGGGCTTTAGGAGCCTCTCTCAGGGGCAAAGTCTCAGCCTTTACCTGGGTAAAAAACTCTTTTGGAAAGATACTGTTGGAGGTAGAAAGTCATAATTTCTGGCTTTTTATTACTTGTTTTAGCTTATAACTGAAATACAGATATTCCATACCTAAAGTGTTCTGGGCAAAATCATCAATAACCTTCCAGGTCTTAGTAAATGAGCTTATTAAGTCAGACCATTCCACAGAATGGTCATGTCTCTTTGAAGATTGTAAAGGTCTAGTTTTATCTTTGTGTTTTTTGGTAACAATAAAGTTTGCATAATCCCTCAAAGTGCCCTGATCATACAAAAGGGGGTACATATAACAGGACTTGCCCTAGGGCATGTCCTATTTTCTGTTTTGTCGTTTCAGGTTTGCTCATCCACATCCAAACCCTCTGGTGAACCAGGTCCTGACTGTCTCTGTCCTGGGGGCAAAATCCCAACTGCTCTCATTTCTATATGCCCCCACTTCCCTGTCAGGGGGGTGGAGATTATCCTTTTTGTTTTTTAGACACTCTATAAGTAAGCTGGCGCCAGCGAACCCGACATTTCGGTAATAGTTTTTGGCAACCCCAGATGGGACTCTCCTAGCTCGGACATCGGACTCCAGACGGCTGGGGCAAACTAGGAGTGGCACCACAGGGGTGCTTAACCCCTCTTCTTTACTTCGTCATGGCCCCAGGAGTTCGTGCTCCGATGAGATGAACCCTGATAGGCTTTTCTGCTCTGTTTATTTGGGCATTAGGTGTGTGGGCGGAACTGAACCTCTCGTTCGTAATTCCTCAACATGGAAGCCATAGCGTGCGATGAAGCTCTGAGGTCGAATTGGGATTTTTCTGTCCCGTCCCCTGTAGTGTAATAGAAGTAGAAAATTCTAAACTCAGGAGCTGCCCTCTCCACTGTTACTGTCAAGCTGAAGAAGGGTAGATCTCTGTTTTTTGTCTTTCAGGGCTGGTCTACAGTACAGGGGAAAATCGATCTCAAATATGCAACTTCAGCTATGTGAATAACATAGCTGAAGTCGAAGTATCTAAGATCGAATTACTCACCGTCCTCATGGCGCAGGATCAATGTCCGCGGCTCCCCATGTCGACTCCGCAACTCCGTTCGGGTTGGTGGAGTTCCGGAATCGATATAAGCGCATTCGGGGATCGATATATCGCGTCTAGATGAGATGCGATATATCGATCCCCGAGCAATCGATTGCTACCCGTCGATACGGCAGGTAGTGAAGACATAGCCTCAGATACTCAGAGAAAACTGATGTCAGCTGAACTGCACTCAACGTATCATGCATTTACTGACAAATTAGAAATTATGTTTTGTGTTCTATGTTTGTCTGTGGTGTTTGTCTTGTTGCTAGCACGACGTGGGTGGGGGATGACTTTAAAAGAATGACCTGGACTGTTTATTTGCTACATCAGGACTTTTGTGAAGCCTTGGAAAATCTCGATTCTCACTTTAAAGGACAACGTTGCCTCCATTTACGCCCCAGATGGAACAACATCTCAGCCATCATCCAGCAGTTGTTATTGTTGTCTTCTGTTTAAGCCTTGCATGTACCAAAGCTTTGGTGGTTACAGCTGTATCTGCATTACCTCTTCAAGTTACGTACTCCGCCTCCCAGTCATCTGACAACCAGTCGGACACAGAGCCCTCTGTCTAAATTCTTTTTGTCCCTTCCCTAGGCTTGTCCCCCTTCCTAGGTATGAGCTGACCCTCTCATGATGAACCGCCAATTGGCCACGGGGGCATGTCACAGCCCTCAGCCTATGCTCAAACATAGCGTTTGTATGGCCAATTGTTGGTCAGAAGGTCACATTGGTACCGTGTGCAACACTGTAGTGCGGTGTGCAACATTATAGTGCCGTGTGCATTTTCCTGCTCTTTTTCCCTGGTCAACTAAGGGTCAGACTAGTGCCATGTGCAAAAATACCAGTGTGCCTGTTCTTAACCCTTCGTCAGTCAAAAGGTCAAGTTGGTGCTGTGTGCAGAAGCATAGAGCTGTGTGCAAAAGTAGTGTGCCGTATGCAGATCCTGTTTACGTGGAGGGCTCCAGCTCGGAACCTGGAAGGCGAAGGAGCTGGGGACCAAGCAGATGCTGACACGAGTGAGAGCTTTCGAAGAAAACCATGTCTTGCGCCAAAATCTGCAGGAGTATCCACATGTTAGCTGGAAGACTTGGATCCTCCTTCCAGCTACAAGGGTCTCCTGTGGATTTAGCTGGCTCAGGACGAGTGGGATTAATTCCCATCAATTCGTTATGCTCTCGGTGTCTCTACTGCTGGTCAGCTGCGCCTGGAGTGCGGTATTTGTATTCTAATTTCTGTAATATTCTGTCTGCTTAGCCTCTTCTCTTTTTCCCTCCCTTATTTGGTACAAAACTGTATATATTGTTGTTATTTGGTGCAAGTTATGTATATAGTATATAAAAGTTAAATTGTTGTATTAATTGCTATTGTGGTTAATTGTTGTATTTTACATTATTTAATTAATGTGCACACAGTTTATTTAGCTTTTGTGTATCTGGTCTGAATTTTAGTAAGCAGTTAATTATAAATTGTTTGATTTCTTGTTGTTGGATGTAAATAGATTGTTTCAAGTTGTGTAAATATTCTTGTTCTAATAGTATTGTTAGTTGGTAAAAGCGCTCCTCCCTAGCCCAAGTTGCAACTCATTCCCCATCAATAAACGGTCACGTGGTTTTGAACTTTTAATCTGTCACGTTTTGATTTTCCTCACTCGATCAAAAACTTACTCGAACCCATATTGGTCTCGGACACCTGGATCACAAATAGCACTAATGGACTTTACAGCACTGAAAGAGCTGGATGAATAGCTTTAAAAAATTTGATTCACTTTCTCATATTATTTGTTTACAAATATTCAGATAGTTCCAGGTTATTCATTAAAATGTTCACAAATCCTGCAAGCTTTATGAATTATAGCACAAACTACTCATTCAATAATTTACATCAGAAGTGTACTATTTATTATTTACCATTTTGTTCTTCTGTTTAAAAAGTTTCAATCATCCCATCCTAGAAGAGAAACAATATGTGACTGATTCAGCTAATCACACTAAATGACAAACAGCAAATTGTTGAAACAATCAGTTCAAGAACCCCCCCCATAAGCTGAAAATGACTTGTTCAAGTTTGTGATGGGTTCTTCCTAGGGTGCCACCTGGAACTGGGGTACCATGGAGCCTCCTGACCCACCAGCCTGGGCTCCCTTTCACACTGTACTGCTGTGACAAGCTGCAAAGCCCTCCAGTCTGCACTTTCACCAGCAATCATACAGGTAGGGACAATCCCAGCTTCAGTTACATGCAGGCTCTCTGTCCAGCCCCTGCATAGGGAAGCTACAGCTAAGGCAACTCTCAGCTCCCCAGGCACGCACCCTCTCTGGAGTATAAACCCAAAATTATACCATCTTGCACTGCACAGGGAATTGTACGGCATAAGCTCATAAAGTTTGCCCCCTCCCTCAATGTGGAGAGGAATATACAACAGCCTTTGTCCCTGAGCTATGTTCCCATACACTTCATTCCAACTCACTGGTTTAGATAAAGCAAAAACAAGTTTATTAATTAAAAATGACAGATTTTAAATTCATATAAATGATAGCAAACAGATCAAAGCAGATTACCCATCAAATAAACAAAGAATGCTAATTAAGCTTAATATACTAAATAGATTGGATATGAATTAGCAGATTCTCCCTTTAAGAGATTATACAAGAAAGCTGAAGATTCTTAAGTGGCAAGCTGTACTTGCATTACAGCTTGGAATTCCCAGGTGTTTCATTCATAGGCTAGAAATCTCTTTAGCCTGGGTCCAGCACTTCCCCCAGGTTAGTCTTTGTCCTTCAGGTTTTTCTAGGAGTCTTCTTGTGTGGGGAGTGAAGAACACCAGATGCTGTCACTCCCTGCCTTATATACCATTTACTTATGGCGGGAACACTTTGTTTCAAAGCTTGGTTCCCAGCCTAGTCTGTGAAAAAATACTGATATCCTAAGAATGAGTCCAGCATCGTGTGGTTTGATCACATGTCCTCGTAAAGTCATAGCAGCCATTACTCACAGACTGTTTGCAGTGTTCTCAGGAAGGCTCATCACCAGGTGGGAGATAAGCTTCTCCTAAGGGCTATTCTTTTTTCATAATGGCTCATTGCCCTGAATAGACCCTTCCTCACCCACTACCTAAACTGAACTTACCTACCTAAGCTTATCTAGTGAGCATTACCTAGAGAGAACTATATTTGTAATACAGATTCACAATCAATATTTGTAACTCCAGATACAAAAATGATGCATAGATACAAATAGGATAATCATATTCAGCAAATCATAACTTTTCCAATGACATCTCCCATGACTTTTCTTGTATAAAATGCATCATAATTATGCTATAATCCTATCATAATAATATCACTATGAAGAATATGGGGTAAAGTGTCACAAAGTTATTTGGTGAATTCTTCAGAATAGCAAATAAAGATCCAAAGAGTTTGCAAATGATTTTTAATGTATGGTAACATCAGAGAAATTACTGTCTTCAGGCCACTTAATGACATAATGTAAAGGTCATATTTTTGTCTTCCTTAACAAGGACCAAATGCTGCCCTCTGTACAGATGAGTTTGGAGGAAAGGGTAAAAATTGACCCTACCCCTTAGGGACCAAGTAGCATCAGGCCAGAATTCACTCTGTCATACATGACATCCTTGGTGGTGCACCATCCCCCAAAGACATATTGTCCATCAGAATGGTGGCGCCAGGAGCACAATGCTTATTCACGTTGTTGGCAGGAGTGTTCACTGCTTTTTTTGAGTCAGTAGTAAGGTATCCCTCCTGAGCCTCTTCGTATCACTAACCTCAGACCTCAATGAGATAGCATGTCCTGTGCCACCACTACAGCTCTGTAAGACTGACACCCTATGTTCCTATTAGTCATTTAAACAGCTTAGAAAAGTACAATAACTCCTCACTTAAAGTTGTCCCAGTTAACGTTGTTTCATTGTTACTTTGCTGATCAATTAGGGAACATGTTTATTTAAAGTTGTGTAATGCTCCCTTCTAACATTGTTTGGAAGCCGCCTGCTTTGTCTACTGCTTGCAGAAAGAGCAGCCCATTGCAGCTAGCTGGTGGGGACTCAGAACCAGGGTGGACCGGCAGCCCCCCTATCAGCTTCCCCTATCAGCTCCCTGCTCCCCTAAGTTCCCTGTGTAGCAGTTCAGCTGTACTTCCCCCCATTTCCATGTGCTACTCCTGCCCTCTGCCTTGAAGCTGCTCCCGAGACTCCTGCTTGCTGTGCGGGGGAAATGGGGGGAGGAAACGAAGAAAGGGGCTAATGTCAGGGTGTCCCCCTCTCCCCTGCTCCTGCACCCTGCTTACCACATCTTTCATAGAGCAGGGGGACACATCAGGGCTTAGGATGGAGGGAGCTTGCAGCAGCTGTGGTCTCAGCAAGTTGATCTAATTAACAAGGCAGTGTACTTAAAGGGGAAATGTGCATATCTCCCTCCAATCCTGCTGCCCTGTAGAGTGATAGAGTTAACCCTTGAGGGCTCAGCCATTTGCTAGTTCATCATTTAGCAAGTAAAGGAAATATCCCACCCTCTGACTCCTCCACCTCAACCAAGCTTCACAATCATCATCACTGTGTACCAGTATTAAATTGTTTGTTTAAAACGTATACTGTGTGTGGGTGTATATATATATATGATATGTCTTTTGTCTGGTGAAAAATGTATCCCTGGAACCTAACCCCCCCATTTACATTAATTCTTATGGGAAAATTGGATCCACTTAACATCGTTTTGCTTAAAGTCGCTTTTTTCAGGAACGTAACTACAACATTAAGTGAGGAGTTACTGTAAGGGCATGATTTGCACGATTTTGCCTCTAGTATTTAAAAGATAACTTGACATAATTTAGAGTAAAGTTTTATTAATAGTGCGGTCCCAATAGCCCATTGTATTTTAACTAGTACAATCAGTGACTCATTTTTAAAAGAGTCCTTGCACAGAGGGACAGTGATGGAAAAAGAGAGGATCTATAGAAAAATTGATTTTCATTAATTGGTTGGTAATTTTTGAGTTTCCTTTGCTGTTATACCTAATTGAAAATCTTTGTGTTTGAATAAAAGCTTTCTCCATCACAAAGATTTTGTTTTTCCACTTTATCTTGCAGTGAAGTCATAGTCAGTGTGATACAGCATGGCCAGAAGGCAGCATAAGAGTGTTAGCAGGGGGCCTTATTCCCTGCCAAGGGAGGAAGGTTTGCTTTAGATTAACTAGAACAGCTGTGGCCAATTAGAGCACCTGACTCCAGTTAGAGCACCTGACTCCAGTCATGGGATATAAACCCCTGCTTCAGTCAGACAGGGGGTGGTAGTTGAAGGAGAAAGGTTGGATTGGAGCAGAGTGCAGATTGCAGAAGAGAAGAGTTTGTCCAGAGAGAAATAGAAGGTTTGGAGGAGTGCTGCGGTGGATTGGGAAGCCCAACAGAAACCCTAGGTAAGGGGCACCAGGCTTGTATAGAAGAGAGGCGAGAAGCCCTTCACAAGCTGACGGGTATGAGAGGGAAGTAACCCAGGGGAAGAAACCGCTAGTCAAGTGGTTCACCACAACCCCAGGGCCCCTGGGTTGGGACCTGGAGTAGAGGGCGGGCCCAGGTCCCTCCCTCTCCACTCCCCTCCTCCAAGGACACTAGGGGAATGATTAAGAACTGGTTCAGAGGCAAGCAATAGCGCCCTGAACCTACCCCAGAGAAGAGAAAGTGTGAGACCCAGCAGAACAGTACCGGCAATTTGCCACATCAGGTATTCATGACATTGCAGTATGTTACCATGGAACTAATGTGTTACAAACTGATCATTTTGGATTTCTATGGAAGCTTTAAAAAGTTAGGGAATCTTATTTTTAAGCATAAGCTTGTCAGGGACTGTAGCTTTTGAACCCTGGTCCACTAGGAGCTAGTAAGTTCCAACCTGTTACCCACTAACAGTTGCCAGAGTAGAAACTCGATGCTGGTAAAGGATGCCACTCCTGGAATCTGATTGGCAGAATGCTGAGGGTCATGACTGGTTCATAGTGCCTATATAAAGCTAGCATAGGAACAGAAAGTTGTCCATGTAACTGGGCTCTCCATGCTTAGGACTGTTCTAGCTATTTGCTACTGAACTCCTGATAACTTGACCCTGACTCTTGGTTTGCTCTCTGGCCTGTCTTGAACTCTGACCTCATGATAACCTGACCCTGCCTGATAGCTGACTCTTGTTTTTTCCTCGGGCCTGTCTGGGACTCTCTCTGATGCCTGACTCTCAGTTTTGCTCTCTGGCTTGCCTTGCACTCTGATCGCCTGGTATTTGACCTGGCCTGGCACTTGCTCTGACTACTAGGTCAGACTACCGAGGCCCCAGGCATGACAAAAGTTTCAATATGAATTAAGAGAAGTGATGAACAATAATGAAGAAAGCTTAAGAAAGATACTTGTTTTCAGACAACACGATATTTCATATAATATTTTGTCAAGTGTTAAAGCCCTTTGAACTCTTGCTATTCAGAAGGTTGAGCAGCTCTGTAACCATCACTGTCTTTCTGGAATAATACAGTTGTAACCATGACACATCATATCTGTCATAATGAATTCCCATAGCAGACAGAATACTGTCTAATGCTTAGAACATGGGGGCTGGATGTGAGGAGTTCAGAACCTAGCTCTGCAGCTTACCTGCTGTGTGACTTTTAGTTAAGTCATTCAAGACCATTTTTTTCAAAAGCGGCCTCTAATTCTGAGCTTAATGGGAGCTGAATGCCTAAGTAGATTTGAGGATCTGGGTCCATGACCCTAAAACACTCACTCATTGAACAGGATAGTGTCTGTGTAGCAGCAGATTGTGATAACAATGAGAGAAAAGGATGTGGATTAAATTGTTTTAAATAAATCATTTACCTATGACATGTTTCTCACAATTCTCTTTATCTTTATCTTTGTTCCTTAGCTAAAGTACAGACCTCAGTATATATTTTGTTTTATTAACAAAAATAGAATCTACAAGCCAAGAAATTGTTTTGTTTTCTATAAAGTTGGTTATAGGACAGTATAATTTGCAACAGTCAAAAATGAGAATTTAATGTGGAATGTTAAATCCTATCAGGTGTGTTCTATCCAAATGCATCTTAGTGTATAGTTCACAGAAGCAACAGGTTTTGCTGCAGATTCACTAAACAGCCCTAGCATTCATGCATGATCATGCACAAACCACAAAGCATCTGAATCATTTGGAACAATTGCAGAAGAGTATGAGGAAACTGAGATTTTCTTTCTTTTGTTGTTTATACCATAGGAACTCTTGTGAATAAATCTCAGGAGTCAGCATGAATGTGATGTTATATACTTGATCTTCAAATATACACTATTTGGAGACTATTTCTTTGATAATCTCTAATAAGCATTTAATATGGAAATAAAGGTAAAGTAGATATCTGTTGATTACTGGCAATGTTATTGAAGATTGACTGCTATATAAGAGAGAGATTGGGTTTAGCCTTGTAAAGTAGACTTACAAAATTGTTAATCCTCAATAAAAATGTCTTCAATAATCAACTAGTTTTTAATTAATATACAATAATTATTTTATTGAATCTACACTAATTGCATACTAGAGAGACACCATCGTTAATAGTTACCAAAATAATTGTGCTTTTCACAAACCTCTAATATTCTGCATTTATAAAGACATCAGAACATGCATACTAAAGAATTATTAAAAACATATATAAAAAGTAAACCACAAAGCAAAACCAAAAACCTTGGTACTCTTCACTGCTTCTTTGTAATATGTGAAGAATAGGTCAAAGTTGACTCTCATCCATCTACCCACATACAAGCATTCTTTTTTGTTGCTGCTTTAAATTAAATTTTTTCAGTAGGATCTTGGCATGATCTCTGTACAACTTCAGTACAGACATTGCATGAGGTTATACCCATCTGAATAAATAGGGGATACAGAATTCTAGATTGCTTAACTCTTTAGATGGCATCCTACCCTCTCTTTCGTGTGGGGATCAGGTGAGCTCTTGTGACATCATATCGCAGGTTCACTGTTTTTCTGTTGTAGGTATCAGAAAGCTAAGTAGAAGAATTCAGACTTACTCTTTGCTCTGAAAGAAATGAGATCTCTGGATATTCTGCCTCTGTTGGAAGAGGAATTCCATAGTGTTGGCCTACCTGCTGATAAAGTTCTTTCTGCTTTTGCACAAGGTTCACCCTTAAAGTTGACAATTGCATAGCTCCTGAGCAATGTTGCTGTCTATGGAGATTATCTTTGTGAAGAGAGATGCTTTCTTTTCGGTACCTGGGGCCAATTTATTAGCATGCCAATTTTAACCATACTACTGCCTTGGTATAGCCTCTTTTTGCATTTTTTCTGGTGCATAGTTTAAAGAGATTTGCTGACTCAAGACAACATCTTTTTTTAAAATAACCCATGAAGATTTTCTAAGCAATCCCACAGTAGTACTGTAAGGTATGACCTGGCTAGTATTTATGTGCATCACAGCCCCTTTACTGGACAGAGTAAGAATGATTCAGAAGCAGGCCAGGTCCTGAACAAATGGAAATTCTCCTCTCATTCAAATGTCCAAGCAGTAGGATGTGATTTTTTGGAGCTGAAGGACCTAAATTTTATTCCCTTGATTACAGTGAAAAATCTATGAAGCAAATCAGCAACTGTGAAGGCTTGTGTGATCACTGATTTGTTAGAATATGTATGAGGAAATGGAAAATAGTCCCAGGACAATAATAGTGAGCTGGAATTAATTCAGCATCATTGTCCTAGCAGTGTTTGAGGAAGGGGGGACAGAAGAGAGTGGTATAGGTGCATGCACATGCGGTAAATGTCTGTTGTACAATTTGTAGATTTTTGCTTCAAGTCTGCAAGGCTATATGCTAGAACTGTGGAGGGGGGTGACTAGAGTCATTTGTACAGTTAAGTGTGCAGCAAAGATTCTATTATCTAAGTGCCTAGTCAGTTTGACATGGATGACATTAGATTTAGAAAAAAAATATCAAAATGTAAAGGAAGCAATATAGTAATTAAGGGAATATTGCAAATCCTGCTCCTGGCATACTAACACTTTTGGAAAAATTTCAAAGGCCTCTCCTACAGGTAGGGAAAACATATTTTCAGAAGTCATTAGTAGCCTTTGATCAGCTGACAGTTTTTTCTCTTCGTTCTATACAATTATCTAGGTAATATACAAACTATCTGAGACTAACAGGAAAAAGGTAAAATATACTGGGCTGCTCTCTAATATGTTAAGATATTAAATTAAGTTTACCTGGTCACTATGAAAAACAAGATATTGTACATAAGCACAATGGTACATGTAAAGGGTTAACTATACCCAGAATATCACAAAGGTATTGATCGAAAGCCTATTCAAGTCAATTGGTTACTTCCACCACTTGTTTAGTCTGAATTAGCAAATAGGACACCAGACTATCCCTCAGGAATATAAGGACAGAGAGGTTTTATGACAATGAATGCTTAAAATACAATAGGAAAACCTCAACGCACATTGAATTCGAAAGCAGCTATCAGTGTATTACTCAGAACACCTATATTGTTGCCAAGAGTTCTTCAGCAGTCATTCTGCCTCTCTCTTCAAAGTAAGCTACAGTAGGCATGTGGGATTTTGGCTAACTCTATGGAATTGAATAGACATTATAGTTAGTGGTGCATGTTGTTAGAACTTGCACGTGTTCACCATAAGTTTCCGTTGACTGCAATTACAGTGAGCAGAAGGGCGCCAGTAGTCAACAGAATTTCTTTTCTTAAGTCTGCTAAGTAGGTATAAAGACTGGAACGCTTTCATAGCTCTGATTGAATAATTTACATGCCTTTCATTATTATTTGTGCTGTGGTCACTCCTACTGTCAGGATCAGTACACTAGGCTTTGTACACACATAATAACCAAAAGAGGGCCTCTGCCCAGAACAGCTTAAGTTACATGATTCATGCCAAAAATATATGAAATTGGCTTGTTATAGCTAAAATGTCTTAGAATTTAGTATCAAAATAATCCCCTTATTTAATTAACTCTATGTTCCATATTCATTCCTAGCAGAACTCCATTAACTTTGTTGCAAGGATGAAACTGGTCCATTAAAAGAGTAAGTCTGAGGAACTCTTAGATACAGTCATGCAGCATTTTGTCTATACAAACAACTACACCAAAAAGAATGTGCTTTAAAGCGAATGTAGTGATCTTTATAGTTCCTGGACTGACAGTCCTGGAGTTTGAAATCCTCTCTTTATCCCCAGACAAGGTTATAGCATGGACATCAAAACCTTACTTTCTAACTGGAGAAGCAAGGGGGGATTTAAGTTTCAACAGCCATTCAGTCCTTGATCTTCCTGCTGGGATTGCCATCTGGCAGCTCCCCCGTGGCTTACATGAAATGAGTTGTTGGTCTCAGTCGAGATCCTAAGGTTAACCACCAGCCCAACTGACACCTTTGCTGGCAGTCACTTCCCTTCTCTTCTAAACTGGGCACATTTATGTGTGTGACCTAGAAATGAAAGACAGATTCTGATTGTCTATCCTAGCCCTCTGAGCCAGTTCATAAAACTCTGTCCAGCTATAAGAATCAGTGTGTGTTCCTCAAAAATGTACAGAAACTTCTCAAATGGAAGTACTAAGGATCCATAGAGCTAACTAAATTCTTATCAAAATGTATAAGAATTTGCTACCGTAAATCTTCCTAATGAGAGTTGTGCACATACATTTTCACACATCTAGATGAACGTGTCCCAATATTTGCAATTTTCACGTAGGCTTTTGTAGGTAAAAAGAAAAGACATTACCTAGACATTTATCTATACCCTCTCACTTCCCCCTATTACTTTCTACATTGTGTAATTTAATTCCTGGAAGTACTGCATATTAGATTTCAGGAACTGACATTACGGTGCTAATAAATTAAAATTTCTATGGAAGGAAATGGAATTGCTTGTATCCAGTGAGCATTATTCCTGGAACTGATGCTGGGTGAGAGAGGCAGAGTCATCATCATCACTGTGGATAAGCAGTAAGGCAGGAAAAACAATACTTACTTTATTCCTATGGATCAGCATGTTTTCTGTAGTATCTGCCACATCTCTCTATGCCTCATTTCTCAGAAAATGCACTTTTCATTCTATTCATACTAACAGCAATGAAAACAGCATTCTATCAGGAATTCAGGCCACATAGAATTTGTCTAGCATGGGAAAGTCTGTCTGACAGAGAATTTTTCATGGTCAATATAAGGTGTTATAAATTAATTTACAGTCATGTCAGGTTACAGAGGAAAAATCAGAAAGGAATATTTCAAGCATCTTACTCTACCGGAAATCTCAGTGATTAGTAGTTGCAACAATGTTACATTTTATTCTGTTTTGGCAGTTTGAAAGAACTTCCTTACAAAGTGCTTAAATGTTCTAATTACTTGCACTGATTGCCAGATTTGGATACTCTTGTTCACACTGAAAAGTATATCCTCACTCCATTAGTCATCCCATTGATGGCAATGGCTCCACTTGTGGGGTAAGGTCCTATTCCATGTGAGGAAGGGTATCAGAATCTAGCACACAAAGTGCAAACCTCAAACATTGGACAAAGCATGCAGGAGCATACTCAGTGAAATCAAATAATACTATTGCAATGAGAGGTAAAGACTGTTTTTCTATCAGAATTAGGAGCTTATTATTTTGTTCTCTTTTAAATACTCTTGGACAGCAGCTTAAATTTGTATACATATTGTGATACAGCATAGCCAAGGGTAGCAGGAGAAGATTAGAAGGGAGCCTTATTCTCCGTAGAGGGAAGAAAGTTTGCTATATTAATAGAGCACCTGAAGCCAATTAGAGCACCTGCAGTCAGTCACCTAATAAAAACCCCCTGCTTCAATCAGACAGGGGAGGAGTTGGAGCAGAGAACAGTTTGAAGAGAAGTGCTGTGGTGGGCTAAGAAGTCCAAGACCCTAGGTAAAGTGGCACCTGGCTTGTGCAGAGGAAGGGCAGGAAGCCCCTTAGAAGCTGAAGGGCAGGAGAGGGAAGTAGCCCAGGGGAAGGAACTGTCAGTTCAAAAGGTTTACCACTATCCTCAGGGCCCCTGGGCTGGGACCTGGAGTAGAGGGTGGGCCCAGGTCCCTCCCTCTCCACACCCCTCCTCTAGGACACTAGTAGGGTAGTGAATATTCCAATTCAGGGGCAAGAAAGGGTGCCTGGTGCCCTGAACCCTGTCCCCCCACCCCAAAGAAGAGAAAGTGTGAGACCCATCATAATAGTGCTGGGAATTTGCCACAATATTCATCTATATATATTCACCAGTACTACTCCTGCAATAACACAGGTGCTAGCAGGCTTTCACATGTGATCAGCAGAAGATCCTTTCAACCCCCTTATTCCTTTATCTTGATATGTGAAAGTGCCTGTCTCGTGAGTCACTCACTCCTTTTGCTACATTAAAAAAAATGCTAATTGCATAAATAAAATAATACACACAATGGTATTTTTCAGTGCTGCCTAGGGGGGGTTGGAATCCTAGCTGAGAAAATCCCACCTTTGGCACCTATATAGATAGCTTTTCTAAAACCAAAATCTGAAAGTCTTACAAAAGAGTGTAAATACACCCATTATACAGCTGGGAAAACTAGAGACACAGAGGTTAAACTGTTATCAGAGGTACCCACTACTACTAGGCACCCAAAATTAATGCTTTTGAAAATATAGGCTTTAGCAAGTTGCCTGAGATCAGTGGCAGAGGCTAAAATAGAACCCAGGTCTCTTGATTTCCAGTTCAGTGTTTTGACCACACTGCTCAAATTTTAAAGTGGGCTCACCATTGAAGCCTTCCAGTTGCAGATTTTACTAAATGAAGCAACACCAGCAGCAAAATAGCAACACTTTGCCTTCTCCATTTCACCAGCTCTGTATAGATCCCTGGTACTGAATGGAGAGGCCTCCTTAAAGACATAGGCATCCCTACCAGCCTGAGAAGTCAACCCTATTGATGAAAATGGAAAAAAGGAAAAATTTACTTTTCAAAAAAAAAAAAGTGGGGGTGCTGTCTTTCTGGGGCCCTGAGGTGTTAAATAATACAAAGGTGTTTGAAGGGAAGATCCAGCTAAGTGGTTCCCCGCAATAGCTACATGACATTATGGAGCACATTAGATGGCAACTGGAAACTGAAGTATTCTCATAGGCTGCCAAGTAGCATTGAAAAGGAAAGAGTTCTTGCAAGTGGATCTGTGAACACAAAAATAGAAGTCCAGAATGATATGGTGAGTCTGGGGTAGCGGGTGGTAGAAGCTGCCCACTTCATAGGGAAGCGAGGTTGACAGACTAACAAGGAATACATATATCCGTGTGATCTCTAAGAATGTCACAGTTAGAACTGGCTGAAAACTACCACTTATTTTTCTGTGGGAATTTTTGAAGATTTTGTATAATTTTTTCTAAATTTCTTGCAAAATATTTTTAGTTTCTAGGTTTTGTTTGGAAAAAAAACAAGGGGAAAAATAGTAAAATGAAAATTAGCCTCAATTTTTCCATTGTGCTTGAAAAGCCAGTTTTCATCAAAGGCATTGATTAGTTTTGATCAGTTCTAGTCATAGTTTAGAAATAAGAAATAAAAGAGCATGCTGGGAGCGCAAAATAGTGTGTGGCACATTTAGAGGAATCAGTGTTCTATCTGCTGACACTTTTAGTGCCATCAGTAGCTGAACTATTGTTACCAACAGTCACCCATTTGTTACCCTGATGACATCCCACTTGGACTAGTGTATCTGCTGCAAAAGAAACAATATCTTTGTGTCAATATTTAGCAGTTAAAAATAAAATCTGAAAGGTTCATAAAAATTAGACTGTGTAAGAAACTGTAGCAAGAAAAGCTAATGGACAATTGTTAGCAGGGACAGCTCCAGGCACCAGGGTACCAAGTGCATGCCTGAGGTGGCAAGCTGCGGGGGGGGCAGCCTGCTGGTTGCCGGGAGGGTGGCAGTCAAGCTGCCTTTGGCAGCATGCCTGTGGGAGGTCCACATGTCCCATGGCTTCGGCGGCGGGTACACCGAAGGCGTGAGACTGGTGGACCTCCCACAGGCGCACCGCCAAAAGCCGCCTGCCTGCCATGCTTGGAGCAGTAAAATACATAGAGCCATCCCTGATTCTTAGATATAAATCACTAAGTTATTGTCTTAAAACTTCATAATGTCTGCCTACGCTGTCAAAAATTACCCTTGCCATCTCTTCAGAATCCTACTGCTTTATAACCTTCAGTTACTGCACCTCTTTCCTTTAGGTATTTATGTTTTTAAATTAATCTTTGTATAATCTTCCCTTGTCATCCCCTTTATTTTTCAAGCAAAACATATTGTTTTTACATTTTTTACTTCAGGCTGCAACTTATTTCAGACTTCCTTTGTATATGATGATAGTTTCCTACATACTAGTGGTATTCTAAGGGTATATTTATTAATATGGATGAGGTGCTTACAAACTATGGTGGTGATGGCCACAGAGAAGCTTATTATATATATATATATATATATATATATATATATATATATATATCTCGTCCATGAATGGTTTGTTCCAGTAGCCCACTTATCGTCAGATTGTCCTGGTTCCTCAACATCTGGCGCGGACCTTGTTAATCCGGGCGACGTCCGAGCCGGCATGACTCTCCTAGTTCGTGTCACTCTCATATTTTGAGACCGTGAGACAACAGAAACTGTGTGAGGGAAGGCTGCTTCTTCCTATCTCACTTGCTGGCTTATGATGAAAATGGCTCAGTAGGCTGTGACCCTTGCTTCTAGAAAGAGAAGGGCTATATAGAGGGTCTCAGTGAGCCTCTGAGGTAGCATAAACCTGTCTGGAAGTGCAGGACCCACTGAGACAAGGTCTGAGCTTTGTCACTTATGCTCTCTATGTATAAAAATATTGCTCAATGGTACATTTAACTTGGATGTGCATATATAAAGTTTCTATTGCTTCCCCCTATTGCTTAATTAAGTAGTTATGTTTGGATTTTAGCTCGCAGTATTGTATTCATTATTATTAATTATTGCTGTAATGCCTGGAGGTCCAAGTGGAGATTTTTAGAATGCACAGCAAAGCTTCAAACACTTAGTGAGAGGTAGTCCTGTCCCAGGAGTTCACAGCCTAAATAGATAAAAACTGTGGAGGAGAAACAGAGACAAGAAGTGACTTGCCCAAAGACACTCAGCTAATCAGTGGCATAGCCAGGAACTGAACTCAGATCTCCTGATTCCCAGGCTAGTAGTATATATATGATGTATGTTAGATCACACTGCTGTAAGAGGAAAGTAAACAGTGATGCAATGTTGTAAAAACATGAAGTCTCAGGCTAAGTCCACACCACAGCTGGGAGTATACCTCCCAGAACAGGTAGACAGACTCACACTAGCTCCACTTGAGGTAGTACCCTTTTTAAAAAAAAAAAAAAGTACCATGGATACTGCCTCTCAGGCTAGTCACCAGTTCTAACCTAAGGAGTCAGGTGGGCTTGGGCTTGGACTTGAGCAGCTAGCCCATACCACCACCTAGGCAACAATATCCCACACTATTTTTAGTAACTAGCTCAAGTGGAACTAGTGAGGGTCTACCTACTAGGCTGGGAGGTGTGCTCTCAGATGTGGTACAGACATATAGAAAGGTGTGGAACCCTGGAGAACTTATATTCTATCTCAGGGGTTGGCAACCTCTGGCATACGGCTCACCAGGTAAGCACACTGGCGGGACAAGACAGTTTGTTTACCTGTTGTGTTCGCAGGTTCGGCCAATCGCAGCTGACACTGGCCATGGTTCACCACTTCAGGCCAATGGGAGCTGCGGGATGCTGCTGCCAGCACATCCCTCAGCCCATGCTGCTTCCTGCATCCCCCATTGGCCTGGAACGGCGAACTGTGGCCTGTGGGAGCCGCGATCGGCTGAACCTGCGGACGCCGCAAGTAAACAAACTGGCCCAGCCTGCCAGGGTACTTACCCTGGAAAGCTGTGTGCCAGAGGTTGTGGACCCCTGTTCTAGCTTAAGAACAGGCAACAAGTGAGAGTAACGAAAAGGGCATTCCTGAAATCTGATTCAAAAGCATGCATCCTTATTCCTACATGCAATCTCATCCAAGTCAGTGGATCCATCTGTAGGGATCTCTGGATCCAAGACTGGGGTAAAAGGAGGGAATGGAGAAGGCAAAACATAGTGATAAGGTATAACTTGATTCTGAGGAATTTAAAGGCTAATATATGAAATAAATATCAGTAATCCTCAATGATCAAATATACATCTGAATGAAGGCTAAGGATCCAGCCATGCATTTGGGCCAGACTGCATAGATCTCCTATCAGAGTTCAAGTCCAGCTTGTCTTTAAAACCTCAGTTCTGCAAACAAAACTGCAGTAGCAGACCCATGCAGAGCCCATCAATTTAAATGGTTTTTTTTGTTGTTCCTTTTGTGGGACTGGGGCCTAAAGAATTTAAACTAACATAGTTAACTCAAAATTCATCTATTTTTTTGTCAATATAAATTTCAGCTTTGTTTTTCCCCACAGGGCAATGTATATGTAAATTTATAGTTATGACAGTTATTTAGAACACTGAGATTAATTGTGATGTTGCATTTTAAGTAGAGATTTTGTACATTTTAATCCCTGTTTTATAGCAGCATAATTTATGATAATAGTAGTAAGAAACAGTATGTATGACAACAGTACCAGGAATATTTTAATTACATGTCAGAAATGTACCATTCACTTTTAATCATTCGGCAATGTAAATGTTACTGAAAAATGCTTTCCACAGTAAGAAATTCAGTCAAAGAAAATCTCTTAATTCAGTCCTGAAAGACTGAAGGTAATTGATTTAGCAACTTTCAGAAAACAGTATATCAGACTTTGAAATTCAGCATGTGGGTTAACTGTTCGATGCAAGGAAAATTACAAATGAGTGTTTATCAGGAGAGGTTTACTTCTATATAAAAATTGTGAATTGGTATGAGAACTAGTCTATTTCTTAACTCAAAGAACCTAATGGCTCCTACTGGGTTTTTTGGGGTTTTTTTAATTTTATTTTGCAGTTTCCCGGGTAACAGCAGACTTCCTATTCCAGTCATCTGATGAATTAGTTCTTCTCAAAAATGGGAGAGGCTCATGGAGCTGTTTTTTTTTTTGCAGTTTCCCGGGTAACAGCAGACTTCCTATTCCAGTCATCTGATGAATTAGTTCTTCTCAAAAATGGGAGAGGCTCATGGAGCTGCTTTTTTTTTTTTTTTTTTCCCCTCTATGGCTGAATAGTAAATTACAGGAGATGAATCAGTTGGGCACAGATTAGAGAAGTAGCTGGAAAGTCTCCAGGGTTTGCTTTCCTTCTGAAGAAAGATTTCATCCATATAATTTAAAAAATGTTAAGACAACTATGGCCAAGAGTTCACTTGACCCTTTGCCACACACACCCTGTAGTCCATCTTGATCTGTTTCAGGCTGTGCAAAAATCTGTCATCTCAGACCTATTGGCCTCATTAGTAGTTCCTTCAAATTATCTTCACTGTATGTGAAGTGGACTGGCTCTTGTAACAGAATGGCCTGCCCCTTTTAGGGTAAGGGCTCTTAGGCCAGCAGACCTGATCAATTTTCAGACCCAGCTGGAAAGGGAGCAAAGAATTATAAAAGAGCAAGACTGTCTTGTAAGCAGAATTATTGGGGGAGGGCCTGGCATGGCCAGGCTGCACCTCCTCCCCTCTCCTGTATTAGGAGGATTGAAAGGTCTGCCCAGTCAGTACTGGGAGAAAATTTCAGAGCTGTAGCCCATGGTAAGCAGGGAAACTACTTTCTATTTGGTTGCTTTGCCTAAGCTAAGAATAACTCTCTGCTGTGAGAGAGTGGCAGAGTGTCTTTTTTAGGTTGTGAAAACAGGCCAGCAGGTCACATGTGATGGAGAATGCAAATAGGCAATCAGCTCTTGTACTGAGGCAGAGGCTAGCCTGAAGTCAAACTAGGTAGGTGGTGATACTACAGTTCAAGGCTAATATTTCTCAGGCCTTTTGATTGCAAGGATCATTGACTTGTGGTAGCCCACTCTTAACTGGGCTTCATTAGGCTTCTGATGAGGCCAGCTTTGGGTTTCTGGATTTCCTGAGACCACAACTTGTGGTTCTGGCTAAGAGATGCTGCCAGAACTGAAGTCAAGATCTGACACCCCGCCCCCCCGCCTTTTTTTTTTTTTTTGGTGCATTATCCCACTGAAAGGTTCAACTAGTCTTACAACCAGAAGACTAACTTTGTAACTGGATTATCTTTATTATAATACACTTTGGTTACATTGCATTTTCTGATGCATGTATCTGTCCCAAAAGATAGTATAACTTCAGCGTAATTATGTTTGTACCATGTAGTTCATGACCGGGATTCTTGAAATGACTGTTAAAATAACAGAATAAAGTCATGTAGTTCATCTTTAATACTTGTAATTGTCACTTTTATATAATTAAAGCATAACTAAAACTTAATTCAACATTCCTCTGTGTGTCAAATTCCCCTCTATTTAGCTATTGTCAACCTTCTTCTTCCTCAAACATCTGTTTGTTCCAGGTGCTTGTCGTAATGCCTTCACTTTGACTGTAAGTCTTTTGAGGAGACACTCTCTGTATAGGTATTTTTATATGGCCCAGCACAAACAGGATGAAATTCTTAGTAGTGTGTTACCTTAATTATAATAAGGGAGGAAAATCAAGCTCAGTTTTCATGCACACTTCCACAAAACCATGAGTGTCATGTAGCTCTACTAAATGGAAAACACCTGACCCATCCACCAGTGTCCAGATGTAGCAAAAATACAAGTGACTGTAACAGAACAGCTAAAAAATGAGACAATATAATAAGGGGAATGTAGGTAAGGTAATATCTTCTCATATTCTGGGACCAACATTGCTACACTACCACTTTAATAACCAAATAAAAAAGGGGAGGGGCAGAACAGAGAAGACACTGGATTGATACCAGGAGACCTGGGTCCTGTTGTGGTCTCTGGCCATTGACCTCAAAGAAGACTTTGGACAATCCTTTCACCTCTTAATGTGTTTTCCCCCATGTGTAAATTGGATATAATGGTATTTGCTTCCATTATAAAGCCCATGGAGACTTAATGAGAAAAGTATAATAAATTACTATTTAAAGACCATTTTTCAGAGGCTCTCTATTAATAGAGTTGAGCACCTGTACATATTTCTCATAAATTGACTAGTTAGAGGTGCGATGACCTGAGTTTGTATGTGTAAGTGCAGGGGTTTGTGTATTAACTCACACACTTTAATGTAAGTTGTCTGGAATCAGAGCTGCATACTGATGTAGCCACAAAACAGGCCAAGTTCAGGAAGCCACTACAATCTGACAAAACTACTGGTTAAGTGGCTATGTGAAATTGGAGTTCAAAGTAAAAAAGACAAACGTTTTTCAGACAAGTAAACAGCAGGCCTAAATTCCCAAGTCAGATGTTAATGTTTTCTGTCCTGCCAAGTGACTATATTATTTGGAAAGAAACTTTAGTAAACTAGGGAATAGAATTGCTAACACTCAAGGTCATGCTAACCAAACTGTGGAGAGTGAGGGGTGGTTAAAACAGCTGGGGCAACTTGGAATTCTGTGATGTACAAGCTGACCCTGAAAACAAAAGAAGGGCAAAAATTGCACTTATTTACAGTGTGGAACTCTGCAGAATAATAGGATATGAAGGTAAAATAAAATTTAACCTTTTTGGTGGATTAGAGTTCATGCCATGGCCTTCTCTGGTGCCTAAAACTACCCCAATTCCCATAGAAAAGCAGCTGGAGACCTAGAATTCACTCTTAGGATTTTCAGCAAGGATGGCAGAGGGTCAACCTCCCCACATTCAAGTCTCAAAAGGAATGAACTTAATTACCAACTTCACAAAACTTGTAAATTGTTTCTTTATAATCCCCACACATTACCTTCAGTTATATATAAAGATCTAAACAGGTCAGTACCCACAGAAACACAGTGAGAAGGAACTCTGAGTTCCCAAACGCTTAGGCTGATGTCACTTGAGTCTCAGTGAGAGTCTTTGATTGCCAAATCTATACAGTCTGCTGAGTCAAAAGCAGCATCTTTCCTCCACTTACTTGTAAGAATCTTCAAGTGGAATACAGGCAGACTCTTCCTCTGCTGAAATCACTGTTAGCCAGGTAGCTAATTCATTAATCAGCCAGTCAGTTAAGTGTGTAGATTTTTTTAAAAAATGTTTCAAGAAAAATACAAAACTGAGAATAGCAAAATAAATGACTTCTTTAAATGTAATAATGGGGGAAAGTTGGTGAATCCTACTAGTTCAGACAATTTAACTGAATGTTTGATTTTTAGCCAAATGTTTTAAAGTATACAATTAAAATTTTTCCCTTTCTATAACTAACACTGCCAAGGCTTCCCTATTGAAAGGTTAACAATATCCCTGATCTTCTGCTAAATGCTTCAGAATTAAGGAAAACAGCCTATTTTCTGAATGTTCCTGGGCTCATCTTCTCACAGCCTGCACAGGCACATTTAAAAGCAGTTCCCCTGACTGCTTGCTTGCATGGAGTTTGAGTCCAGCTACAGGAAACCTATTGTACCCAATTCCAGAAAATTCTGGCTGTGGAGTGCTAATTGTGCATCTGCCTAGCAACAATGACCCAGACACAGCTTATTCCTATCCATTGCCCTAATATCTCTCTTTAAGAGAGAGCTTCCTATTAGGCAAATGGATTACAAAATCACTTCTGACTTTAAGAAGGGTACTTTGTGTGGCTAATATTTCCTAGCATGCTGCTCTATCCTGCTAGCTGCTGAGCACTGTGGCATCATTCAGCAAGTTACTGAATCACGTGCTTAACCTTAAGCATGCACAGGAGTAGTCCAATTCAAACTAATGATGCCCATGAGACTATTAAGAACCTGCCTGATTCTAAGTATGTTAAGTATCTTGTTGGATTGAGGCAAGGGGGTGGAGCCCTTATGATGCAATTGACTGGAGTGTAGGGTATTTTTATCTTAATAAACCAAAACAAGCTAAATAAAACCTAGCCTTAATTTTGTTGTTGGGGTGAGGAGGGCCTACCAATTCTACACTCTGTTCTTATGTATACACTCTTTAGAATGTAAGTGATGTATGTGTTCTATAGGAATATAATACTTCTATAAATTAGGAGACACAATTCTCTCAAATGATATAGTAGTTCCAAAATGTATAGAAAATTGTACTTTTGCTTTTTGCTAAACTCTATAGGACTCTTCCAAAAGGATATTAAGAGCTAAAATGAAACCCTAGCCTCTTCCAGTACCCTATTTTAATGTGCAGAGAGACTTCAGTTTGTGGTTCAGGGCTCAAAAGGAAATATTACATAATGGAAATCAAAGCTAAATAAACTTCTTTTAGAGGCTTTAACAACACCCCTGACATGCAAGCAACAGAAGCCAACTGCCTGAAACTTTCCTGCTATAGTGGAAACTGCATGTCAGCAGACTGCAAAGTTACATGGAAGGGGACAAAGGAGCAGTGATTCATAGTGGAGGCAAATGAGTTCACAGTATCCCACATTCACTTATTTTGATTGCCACAAGGACAATCATTGGCACTGGCTAAAATCTAGGACAGAGGTAACATGCTAAAACCTGAATTTCTGAGATCCAATGGACTCAGCGCAGGTTGATCCTGACAAACTAAGCTATTTTGCTATTCCTAACTAGAACAGGCCCCAGTTCTCATGTAAAACATATGTGGAGAGAGAATGTATGAACCTTTGGACATTACAAGAAAGCCACAGATGACATCAGACTTAGATTCTTCAAAACTAGCAAACAGTGGTACATTTCAGAGGGACTGAAATATGTCTGGGGATTGGACAGCATGATGGCAGATGAATTTCTGTGTAGAAAAGAGCAAAGTAATCATACTGGAAGGGGTGATTTGAACTATATGTGCACATTCATAGGCTCTAAGTTAACTCTAACCAGCCAGGAAAAAAATTAAGCATCACTGTGGACAGTTCACTGAAAACAGCTGTTCAGCTGCAGTAGTGGGCAAAAAACCAAACAGGAATGCTACAATGTAAAGAGAATGCAATAGAAAATAATGTATTATGTTGTCATGCATTGATAGTACATCTTCCTCATCTTGAATACTGGTCACTTCATCTAAGGAAAAAATAGCAGAAAGAGAAGGGGTCCAAAGATATGAAGTGGAAATCATTAGAGGCATGGTGAGTCTAATATATGAGAGAGAATGAAAAGATATGAACTTGTTTAGCCTGAGAAGAGATGAAATGAGAGGAAACATGACAGTCATAAAATAATGCAGGATATGGAGGTCAGTTGCGTACTCATTCTCAAAATAGAGAAACAAGCAGACATGCAATGAAGCTGAAAGGTAAAAAATTTTAAATAGATAAGGTCATAACTAACCTCTGACTCACTGCTGCAAAACGTAATTGAAAACAAGAAGATGATAGAATTATACACTACATGGATAATAAGAATATCCACAGCCATCATACAGTAATAGTGTAAGCACTAACACTGACCTCTTTATCTCACATAATGTCCCAACATTCTGCCACACTTACTTAAATTGATCAGTACCTTGCTTTATGAGTAATCCCATTACACTCAATAGGACTAGTTGGTGTAAAGGTAGTACACTAATTTGGCCCAATATTTGTTGTAATTTTTTATTTTCATGTAGTTATCAAATGTTCATTATTTTACTTTACCAGCTTTATAAATGAATATTATTCATTATATTCCACTGTTTCCCTTTCTGCCAACTTGTCACTAATACTTTTTTTCCCACTGTTTGACCAGGTCTAGTAAGTGTGTATATGTTTATACTGATTTTATTCTTGACATTATTAATAGCTCTGTCTGCTTTCTTCTTGTTTTTAGACCAAGACTTCACAAACATAGAATATCAGGGTTGGAAGGGACCTCAGGAGGTCATCTAGTTCAACCTCCTGCTCAGAGCAGTACCAATCCCCAGACAAATTTTTACCCAGTTCCCTAAATGGCCCCCTCAAGGACTGAACTCACAACCTTGGGTTTAGCAGGTCAATGCTCAAACCACAGAGCAATCTTCCCCCCCCCCCCATGGAAGATTAAAATTAATATAAATAAAGTTCACATAAATGTGAATCCTCACTGTTTACTTAGGATTTTTGCTTAAAATGACCAAGATGTTTTTCAGTGCAAAATGATTAATTCATATGACTAATGTCAGCCAAGATTTTCCATTGTCCTGTGTGCTCCAAATAAGGACTTAAAAGCCCCCCCCCCCCCTTTACTTCTGTGTGCACTACTCACATCACCCACACTGTGAATGGTGGATAGAGCAGATGGGTGGACAGGGAGTGGCCTTGGCTCTGCTCCTACTCCCCATGCACTGTAGGAGTAACCCTCCTTCCACCTGGAATAAGACAGCAGGGGTGATGGGGGGAACAGGATGGGAACTGTGACTTAGTCTAGGGAAGGAATTTTTGATTGCTTTGGAGGAAACACAGCAAAGTCTCATTCCTTGCATAAGGTTTATGGTAAAACACTAATCTGTTCCATAATAAGAGAGTGAAACTTTTTCAGTCGTGTCTGTTAATGATGAGCCAACTGCAATGAAACAAGGACCCCAAGATTCCAGTGTTTGTTTGAATCTCCTTAATCTGCAGGTTTGGGCTAATAGTGTCAATAGGAAAGTGGGTGTAGTATTTGCTGCTTCCGTTTGGGCCCAAAATGCCATAAGGATAGACTCTTTTGCAGTAAGTAGTTAGGCATTTTAACTGTTCCACTCCCAAACAAAGGTCAGAGAAGGGCAACAATAAAATGTTCTCAAAATAGTTTCATCTGAGATTTTAATTTTAGGGCAGGGTGTTTATCCTCTAAACAAATATTTCCAATATTAAAACTATTGTATTAAGGTGGTGATAAATCCTCAATAAAAGAGACAAAAGAGCAGAGTTCAGTAGCAGTACAGTTTCATGTTTCCAACAGATACTTATTCAAAAAGCCAGCAGTACGCAACCTGTGCATGGCACAGCCACAGGAAAAGCCCAAAACTATTTACATAAAGACAGCCAACATCATTTGTGGGAAGGTAGTCTGAGAGGTTCCCCCGTGCTTTTTGTAACCCAGGCTGTTCTGCTCAAATTTCAGAGTTCCAAAACTTAGCTCAGTGTTGTCTTTAACAAGCTGAAAATGAAAGCTTTGCTACATGGACCATGACCCATTTAACCTTCTGACAGGGTGAAGCACTGTAAGAGGGAGCATTTTACGATTACAACTGGAATTCTTATGATTACTATTCTGAAAAATTTGCATATTCTGGCAAAGTTCAGGCCTCAATCTTCAGTGTGGATAGAATGAATCTTAACGTGTAATGAGAGGCAGAGTTTTGCAAATCAAGATTAACCAGAACAAGCGTCAGTTTTCAGGCCATCCTCAGCTTGTCCCTTAAGATTTTGTCTGTGACCATTTTCTTCAGTTTTCCATTGTTTGGGAAAAGCCATTAAATAATCAATCTCTCAGCATATGCTGTAAAGATTGGTTGTTCCGGTACATCATTTTAAGAAGCTTTATGACTGAGCTACTGATGCAGCAAAGTACTTAAGCATGTGAGAATATCCACTGACTTCAGTGGGCCTTGGAGCTGTTCTCCGGATGTGTCTAGCTTTGAGTAGTCCCATTAAAGTGTCTAGGAATAATCCCATTGATTTAAACTAGCATTATATTTGGCCCTCTATAATTGCCATGTTCACATAAGTCCTAGAAAAGACTAAAATAATGAGCTTATAGTATACGTGGTATAAATCCAAGCAATATTTGGACTGATATGTTTTATAGAGTAGACCATATAACATCTCTAATTACAGCAAGTATCTACTAGCGGTGGGTGAAATACTCATCACAAAATGCAAAACTAATTACTGAATTTCACATTTTGTTACAAACTTGAAAACAAACCAATTCTTAGTGTTTCACTTAGGTACATTTTTTTTATCAAACAAAACGAGGCTTACTGCCAGGTAAAACTGCACCTGTTTTTGGTGAAGTCATCTTTATTCAATACCATGGAAATCTGAACTCTTCCACATTTCATGGGGGGCTATTTAAATATTCTTGTATGCTATAATAATCATGAAATGTAATCAAAATTTTATATTGTCCTTATTTCACAATAATCATTAAATAAACGCTGTTTTCTTTTCTCTTATCAAGACCAGCAAGAGGTGAGATGGCAAATGATCTTTATCTTCTTTGCTTATGTCCTATCAGGGTCTTTAGTTGAGAGTAAATGGAAGTCTACAGTCTCTATGTGAGTGTTCATCTTAAGCAGCCATGAGAATTAGAGAATTTTCATTTCCCTGAAGAAGCTCCTAAATTACATGAAAAGATTGTATATTCTTCCAATGGATTTCAAATACTAGGAATTATCCAGTTGGAAAAGTACTTTTTCAGTAATTATAAGCTTTCATTAATATGTTTTGGAGTTTTTTTAATTATTGCCTTATTTTAGTTGTGGAATTGGCTGAGCTGAGAACTATTATCCAGTCAGTTTTACTTTCCTTTCTGTGTGATGTGTTTGTTTTTTTCCTTCTTCTCCCATCGTGTATCACAGGGTATTATAAGCCTTTCTCCCAAATCTGGACCTTAGCATCCAAAATCTGGGTGCTTAGCATGAACCCTTCTAAGCTTATTTACCAGCTTAGCTTTGATCTCGCTGCTACCATCCAAAANTTTTGTTAGCACACTTCCACTTTTTGTGCCAAGGTCATTAAGAAAAATGTTAAATAAGACTGGTCACAAGACTGATCCTTGAGGAACACCACTAGTAACTTCCTTCCACTCTGACAGTTCACTTTTCAGTGTGACCACTGTAGTCTCACCTTTAACCTGTTCTTTATCGACCTTTCAGTTCTCATATTAATCCGCATCTTCTCCAGTTTAACTAATAATTTCCCATGTGGAACTGTATCAAATGCCTTACTGAAATCCAGGTAGATTAGATCTATTGCATTTCCTTTTTCTAAAAAATTAGTTATCTTCTCAAAGAAAGATGATCAGCTTAGTCTGGCACTATCTGCCTTTTGTAAAACCATGTTGTATTTGATCCCAGTTACTGTTTACCTCAATGTTTTTTACTGTTTTCTCTTTCAAAATTTGTTCTAAGACTTTGCATACAATTGAGGTTAAACTAACAGACATGTAGTTTGCTTGATCAGTTTTTTCCCTTTTCTTAAAAACAGATACTATATAAGCAATCATCCTGTCATAGGGTGTGACCCTGAGTCCACAGATTCATAAAAAATCTGTGGTATTGGGGTACAATTTCATGTTCTGGTTCTTTTAGTATTCTTGGATGGAAATTATTCAGACCCTGCAATTCAGTCCCCTTAATATGTTTGAGTTTGACTTCTACCTCAGATGAGGTAATTTCTACTTCCATATCCTCATTTCCATTACCCGCCTGCCACTACCCCTAAGCTCCTCAGCACCCTTATAAAAAACTCAGGCAGAGTATTTGTTTAGGTGCTGGGCCATGCCTAGATTACCTTTTAATCTCCACCCCATTTCACTGCTTAGCGATCCCATTTCTTCTTTCCCTGTTTTCTTTTTATTTATATGGCTATAGAACAAGGGTGGGCAAACTTTTTGGCCTGAGGGCTGCATCGGGTTTCCAAATTTGTATGGAGGGCCGTTTAGCGGAAGCTGCCCCTCCCCAAACAGCCAGGCGTGGCATGGCCTGGCGCCACCCCGTATCCAGCCCCTCCTGCTTCTCGCCCCTCGATGGCCCCCCCCGGACTCCTGTTCCATCCAACCCCCCCATTCTCTGTCCCCTGACAGCCCCCAGAACCCTTGCCCCTAACTGCCCCCCGCCACCCCATCCAACTGCCCCTCTCCTTCCTGACTGCCCCCCCCAGGACCCCTTACCCCATTCAACCCCCCTGTTTCCCACCCTCTGACTGCCTCAACCCCTATCTATCCCCCTGACCACCACTGCAAACTCCCCTGCCCTCTCTCCAACCCCCCAACCCGGCTTCCTGCTCCCTTACCATGTTATCTGGAGCACAGGTGGCTGGCAGCACAGCTACACCAGGACAGGCAGCTGCGCCACCCGGCTGCAACCAGCCCCGCCCCGCACAGCACAGAGCACTGAGTCAGCCCCTGGCTCTGCAGCTGTGCTGCCCCAGGAGATCGCAGCCCTGCCACCCAGATCATTGCACCAGCAGCACAATGAGCTGAGGCTGCAGGAGAGGGGGAACAGTAAGGGAGGGGCTAGGGGCAAGCCTCCAAGGCCAGGAGCTCAGGGTTTCAGCAGGAGGGTCCCACGGGCTGGATGTGGCCCGCAGACCATAGTTTGCTCACCTCTGGTATATCATAAGAATACAGAATTTCTTCCACTGTTTCATATGTTGGTACCCCATTGGCCTCCGTCACTGTAGTATCAGAACATCACACAAACTTTAATGTATTTATTTTTGTAATCCCTCTAGGACAGGAAATTGTTGTTTTCCTTATTTGGCAGATGAGGAACTTAGAGATATTAAATGATTTGTCCAAGGTATCACAGGAAAACTGTGACAGAGCAGAGAACTGAACCTGGACCTCCAAAGTGCCATGCTAGCACCACTGGACCATCCTCTATCTAAATTATGTCTGTCTAGTGTGCATGCACAAACACACACATTTGTACATGTAGATAGATTTCTGACTCAGTCCTGACTATAAGTGAGAGATAGAAAATGATCAAGGAACGGTCCAAAATAGCTAATGTATATCTGATAATGACCCTGGGAAGGTCATTCTGTACAGACTCACTTAAATTATTCCACCTCCTATTAAGAATGGATTATACAGGGAAGAATGTACAAGTATGAGAGATGCTGATGGATGCGTGTACTGCCCTTGTCAAAGAATTGGCTATATAGAATTCATGAGTTATGTGACCTGGTAATACTTAAACCTGCTACAGCATAGGTGGGGGTGAGGGTGGACTAGATGACCTCTTGAGGGCCCTTAATCCTACATTTCTATGATTAGTAAATTCTCTTGCTTTCCTGCATGTCCAATGTATGTATGAAACTGAGGTCACATCTACACTTACCAGAGATAAACACCGCTCCGCCGGAGCGACAAGCGTAAGGTAAGTCGACGTGAGTGTGTCTCTCATCTATGCAGGATGGTGTAGACACCACAATAAGTTATCCTAAGATATGTTGACTCCAGTTACATAGTTGGTGGAGAGTAAGTTAGGTTGACTTACTGCGGTAGTGTAAACAAGGCCTCAGGCAAGAACATGGCCTTTGTGGGGATATAGATATTCAAGCCATGTGTTTCACCTTCTGCACATAGAAACATGCATCCTTTTGTGTGGTAAGTGAGATTCCACGTGCTCAATTATACTGCTTTAGTGGCATATGTTTTCACTCTCTAAAGTTACTTTTCTGTATTCCATTGTGAAACTTTATTTTTTTCAGGACACTAATAACACCAAGTTGTTCAGGGTTCACTCGATTAATTCATTTGAATGATCACAAAATTCTGTTAATGTGCTTCTATGGGTCAGGTGCATAGCTGACTGATGTCACTGGAGCTGTGTTGAATTACAGTATCTGAGAATGAGGTCATCTGTCTTTAAAAAGATTGTCACAGCTTTTGCATTATATCTCAAACGCATACCACAAAAATTGAGATAGGGTGTTTGCGATCCACATTAATTACACTTGGAAAGATTCTGCCAGCCGCAATGATTTGTATTAATTTAAGTGAAATAAGTGGGTCAAACATGACCCTGTCATTGTACAACACTGTACAGTCAAACATGGTTTGGGGTTTTGATTAGAAGCCTCAGACTGCTTAGTCATCATATTTTTAAACTTTTATTAAAGAAAAAAGAAACTCAGATTGTTGACATGGGCTAGAGCTGCTACTAGTAAAGTCCAATCCCATTTCCTAGTGTTTTGAACTCCCCTGTCAAGGTTCCTTCCCCTCTCTGAACTTTAGGGTACAAATGTGGGGACCTGCGTGGACACTTCTAAGCTTAATTACTGGCTTAGATCTGGTATCACTGCCTGTTTCCAGAATGTTCAGTGTCTGGATCACTCCCTTTCCCTCCAAAACCTTCCCCTCCCTGGGTAGCCTTGAGAGACTCCTTCACCAATTCCCTGGTGAGTCCAGATCCAATCCCTTGGATCTTAAAACAAGGAGAAATTAACCATCCCCCCTCCTTTTCCCACAACCCCTATGGATCAGATCAATCCCTGGATCTAAAACAGAAAAATCAATCCGGTATTAAGAAAAGGCTTTGTATTAAGAAAAGAAGGGTAAAAGAAACCCTCTGGAGAGAGATTTAGCATAGCCAGCTACTCTCACAGGCAAAGTAAGCAACAAGAGGAATGTTCGCCTGGAAAATTGAGTATATCACAAAAACACCAATTGATTCTACACTCTAATGCAATAAGACAGGTACAAAGAAATAAACGTAAAAGCTATTTATTCTTTCTAAACTTACTATCTCTGAGAGGCTGGTTCCTTGATTCTTTTTTGCTGCCGGCTGAAACTGAAACTCTAAACAAAGGAAAAACTTCCCTCCTTCCTTTTGAAACATCTTGTTCCCCCATTGGTTCCTCTGGTCAGGTGTTAGCTAAGCTAGGTGAACTTTTTAACCCTTTACAGGTAAAAGAGGCAATAACCCTTAACCGTCTGTTTATGACACCCCATCCTTCAAAGTCTCTTTAAGTACCCCCAAAACAGGGGTGTCACCTTGATTTTAAGTAAAAGCACCCCACCAGTGTGACCCTGCCTTTACAGTACATGCTGTGCAGAGGATGCCATTTTGCTCTACAAAAGTGGAGAGTGAATGAAAACTAACTACCAGTACTTGAGACTGAAGGTGCTGGAATCTGGTTTGGGAGAAGCAACCAGAGGAATTAGCTGAGTACATCTCATTGATCGAGAGAAGGTGCCTACTATTTGTTTCTCATATTTGTAAGCAGAGGTAGCCAGAAAGTGGGAAATCCTTCCTACAAAAACTTCTGCAGTTTTTAGAATTGAAATTTATTCACAAGAAGAGATTTCAAGAAAAAATTCATTAAAAGAACTTGAAAGGGACTGTTTCAATGTATCGGCCCCCCACCTGGAAGGCTCTTGTTAGTTTTGTTTCTGCCACAAAGTGAAAATGACACAGATCAAAGTGATGGCTCCCTTCCTGAAAAACTTTTGTGATAATCACTCCCCCCTACCCTCCTAGCAAAACTGATCTTTTCCTACAGGATATTTCAACTTTGTTAAAAGGGCATTTTCTGATGGAAAATTCACAACCCTCTCTCTTAATAACTAGATTCTTCACACCTGCTCTTAGTTTTTCATTCAGCAGATGCTGAGACAGCATTACTAAGAGACCTGGCCAGAAGTTTGCTGGTGTTTGAGATGCAAACTATTATCTCTGAGTCTGGATTGATTGGTAAGTAGATTCCATTCAACAAAATGCATTTTTAATACAGCCAAATTAGAGTTGATATTTGAAGAACAAGGAATGCTGGCCTGTGTGGATCAGATGCCTAGCTGACTGAAGTCATGAGGGCTTTGGGGGAACTGTGTCCTGGGAAGCAATGATTTCTAAAAAGGATTTAGGGGTCATCAAGGACAGAATGGAACATGAGCTGCTAATGCAATGCTGTGGCAAAAAGTGCTAATGTGATTTCAGGATATATAAACAGAGGAATGAGTAAGAGTTAGGTATTTTTACCCTTGTGTAGGGCATTGGTGAGACCAATAGCAGAATACTAAATACAGTTCTGTTGTCTAAATTTTTAAAATGATATTGAAAAAACTGAGTGTGCAGCAAAGTCACACAAATGATTCAAGAGTTGATGAAAATGCTTTATGCTGAGACTTAAAGAGCTCAGTTTGTTTAGTTTATCGTACAGAAAACTGAGAGGTGACTTGGTAAGTATCTAGTGTCTAAATTTTCATGTGGAGAAAGTACATCAGGTACAAAAGTGGTATGCATCTACCACCAAAGGCATAACAAGAACCAGTGCCTGGAAGCTGAGGCCAAACAAATTCAAATTAGAAATTAAAGTGCATTTTTAATAGTGATGGTGATTAACCATTACAACAAACTATCAAAGGAAGTTGTGGCTTTTCAATCTCTTTCAAGGAAGTGATGATAAAGTCAAACAAGTTTCTGGGCTCATTATAAGGGTAACTAGATCAAATGTATTGGCCTATGAAATACAGGAGGTCAGACTAGGTGATCTAATAGTCCCTTCTAACCTATGTCTTTTCACTTCTAGATTATTGCAGTGCATGATACGTGGTACCACTCACTGTCCCATGATGCAGTTTTCTCCATCCTATCATTTTATGAGCTTCCAACCACAGTTTGTGCCACTTTTCAACAGCCTCTGTAAATTACGTGCCTGGTGTCTCTATCTGAAAGCATGGATCCTGCACTGCTCTTATGATGAGCGTTATGAACACAGTGCAGCCGATCCTATGGTATTTCATAAGCTACAAATCTAATAATGACACCATGGTGTCTGCCTAGTGTATGAAAGAAACAATTCAAGATTGCTTTTGGCATTCGTGGAACAGCTGCACATGGTGGACTGACAGTACTGCCCTCGGGGAAGCAAGCATTGAGTGATGCGATCACATCGTGATGAAGGTATGGGATGAATAGCAGTGGCTGCAAAACTTTTGGATGCACAAAGCCACCTTGAACTGTGTGTGGAGCTTGTTTCTGCCATTTGGCACAGGGATATCAAACTGAGAAAGCCCTCACAGTGGAGAAGTAAATGGCAATTACTGTGTGGAAGCTGGCAATTCCAGACGACTTCTGATCAGTTGGAAATCAATTTGGAGTTGGAAGTCCACCATGGAGTTTGCAGTCATGCAAGTGTGCAGGGCCACTAATCACTTCCTGCTATGAAGGACTGTGACTCTGGGGAAATATTCAGGAAATAGTGGATGGCTTTGCAGCAATGGGATTCCCTGACTGCAGCCAGGCAATAGATGGCACACCTATCCCAATTTTTGCCCCCAACCCACCTTGCGACAGTGTATATCAACAGAAAGGGCTACTTTTCTATGGTATCACAAGCGTTGGAGACTCACTGGGGTCATTTCACTGACAGTAACATGGCGTGGTCAGGGAAGGTGCATGACACAATCTTCAAGAACACAGGACTGTATAGAAAGCTGCATGCAGGGACTTTCTTGCCAGACCAGAAGATTCCAATGGGGATGTGCATATGCCCTTAGTGATTCTGGGGGACCCAACCTACTCCTTGTTCCTGTGGCTCATGAAGCCTTATGCTGGAAACTGTAACAGCAGCAGGTTCAAGGAAGCTTGAATGTTCTTTTGGCAGTTTAAAGAGTCATTGGAGCTGCCTTTTTGGCAGGTTTGACCTCACTGAGGAAATTATTCCCATAGTCACCACAAAGGTTTCCCAGGGGCGGTTTGGCTGGTGGCTGCTTTTGAGCAGTGAGATACCAGGGCTGACAGAAGGGCTCAACAGGGGCTATTTGAAGTAGGGAGGCTTTTGAAGGAGCATTTTGACAAAGACACATTACTGAGGCTCATTCTGCAGTGTTCTGAGGTGTTTTGAGGTCCTGGCTAACCATGCCAACAGATGTCCCTGTTGCCTTTTTTCCCCCATCCTTCAACTCCACTTCCTCATGCACTACTTTGTCCTTGGGATTCACTGTGCTGGCTGCTTCCTCCAGCCCCTCCAAAGTAACCATGAGGGTTGTGACATTGTATTCTATATGTTTATGGAAATATGCTTAAGTGTAAATATAACAGGAATATGCTTTAGGCTAGATATGCAATGTGACACATCTTTGCAAAGGTTATGATCTACTAGATATATTCCTCCTATCTATATGCCTGTATCATTTTTATATCTGAAGTTATGAGCATTGTCTCTATGCTTATATTTGAAGTATTTGCTGTAGGAAACACATAAGGAAGGTTTGGCCAACGTATTGTGAAGGGGCTATTCAAGTAATTGGGAGTACTTAACTAACAATGGACTTTGGGAGACGCCAATCCACATCTGAGCTTTCCTGGGAACAGTTAAACTAACATACCTACAATGGTGTCAGCCTGCAAAAAGCTGAATCATTAGTGGATCTGTGACTTGCCCAGGTGGCTACAAACTCCATCTTGTTGCTGTGATTTTTCACAGAAGAACAAAGGAGTTTCTACCCACAAGAACGAATATAAAAGGTCTTGGAAGCCTCTCCATTTTGTCTTCAGCTGGCTCAAGAGATGGCCTTTCCACCCCAAAGAGATGCCTGAAAGAAACTGGAACAAAAGACTGTAACTACAGGGTGTGAGTGTTTGCTGGACCCAGGCCATAAACTACAAAGTTGGTCTGAAAAGGATTGTACCTGGAATAACATCTGTGTTGCAGCAGGCTTGCATGTCTGGCTCAACAAGGCAGGGTGCTGGAGGCCCAAACTGGCAGAGAAAACAGGCTCAGAGGTAGTCTCAGCACATCAGGTGACAGTCCCAAGGGGGTCTCTGGCTGAACCCATCACAGGGGTCTTGGCAGTGAAGGTGGCGTAGCCATCGAAGAGGGCGTGCAGTTCTTTGTAGAAGTGGCATGTCTTTGGCGATGCACCAGACTGACAATTATCTTCTCTTGCCTTCTGGTATACCTGCCTCAGTTCCTTGATCTTAGCCCAGCACTGCTATCTCTCTCTTTTGTGCCCCTTCTCCTTCATGCCATAAACAATCTGCCCATAGGTATCAAAGTTCCTATGGCTGGAGCAGAGTTGTGATTGCACAGTCTCCTCTTCCCACAATTCCAGTGTACTCCTGGTGGGAGCACATTTGCTGTGGGGAGCCAGCATGGTCAGCTGGGAAGATGCAATGTGAGCTCTCCAGGCTGAGCAAACAGGAAATGGACTTTCAAAAGGAGTAGGGGCACATGCCTGTGTAACTGAGTGCAGGGCAGTGGAGTTCAAACTAGTGACCAGAGTAGTTATGATGGACATTGCAGGACCTCTCCTAGAGGCCTCTGAGAATGACATAAGCAACTCAGTGTCTATGCTGACACTGTGTCACTCTAACTACATTGCAAAGAGCTGTATGCCTCTCATCCACGTGGGTTTATTATGTTGGCGTAGCAGAAGAGTTAAATCGGCAGGAGGAGTATTGCAGTGTGTACATCTCTACTGTTTTGTCAACGAAGGCTGACTTTTGTTGACAAAACTGTGTAGTGTGGACATGGCCTGGGTTGCTGTTCTGTCTCAGTTTTTTTTACAGCCACACACCTGGTCACAATACCCAGTGGAAACCTACATTTTGATGCTACCAGTTTCCAGGCAGACTCTGTTAGGGCTTGTTTTAGATGTGGTTCCTTAGTTGTAAAACAATTGCCTTAAGTGAAGGGTTCATTGATGCACCGGTTTTAATTCAGCTCATAATAAGGCTTCACATAGCACAAAATTATATCAAAGGAGAGTCCTGCTACTAGTGCTCTCTGAGGGAGTCCTTGGGACTTGAATTTACCTCCTTTCTTGGCTCAGTGTTCTCACACTTTATAGGTTTAGTGGGCATCTTGATTATGAGGGAAGGAAAGAGTGATTGCAAGTACCAGTTTGTATTTTTTGTAAAGTTCTTTAGAATTCTTTGGCATCTCCCATTTTCAGTGGCATAAAGCTCTTATTTCAACCTGACATTTGCCCAAGGTCATTTTATCAGCAATCTCCATTGGGCCTTTATCTAGCCTTTATCATTTCTTGTAGGCATTACTGTAGAAGTTCTTTTAAATCAAGCAAGGATTTAAAAGAACACATGGTGCTGGTGGTGGTCTTTCAGAGCAGTGCAGAGGAGATGTTTCATGCATAAGAGGTGGGGGCAAGGGCAGTATGCAAGATAGCATGAAGGTGCTTGTGACTGAACCAGACAAATAGGTATTTAAGATTGGCACCTTTTGCAGCACAGGCAGTTCAGTAAGTTAGAAAAGCAGCTAATAGGGTAGAGTATTAGAGAGCCTTAAAGGAAAGACTAAAAGCTTGTATTACTCCTATGGGTATTCTGTGCCCCCCAAAAATATATTCTGAATGTTTTATTTGTCAAAATAATACAACATAATCACATCAGTTTCAATTATTTTGGTCATTTATTTCAAAATACCTGTCCGCAAGTATGTCTGTAACAACAGAAAAGGCAGGGTATTTGTTTTTTTGGACAAATAGATCCTTACTAAGCATATTAATACAGAATGTTGAGTAATAATCAATTTAAACTACAATATGGAACTGTATTTCCTGCACCCCTCAGAAGCAGTGCTAAGGCTTGGGGGAGTCAGGGGTAACAGAGCTGAGGGAGAGGGAAGTAATTGCTGGGAAGGAGTCCAGGAGTGAACCTGGAGGGTTGTCGATTGTGGAATAAGTATCAAACCATTGCATTTTGGTGGGAGGAGGGATTGCTAGTGAGTTGGGGATCCTCTCCCATGCAGACCCTGGCTGACCTCTAGCCTCTCCCAATCAGTCAGGCACATCTGCCCCTGTCCTCATGTATTCCTGCTCCTCTATTCAGCCACTCTTCTTCCCCCATCCCCATGTGGCTCTGCACCCCCACTCATCCATCTCTCCTCCTCCTCCCATCCCCAGTGTCCCTCACCCCCCTGCACCCCCTCCAGTCCCTATGAGTCCATGAACCCCCACTCAGCCACCCATATTCCCCATTCGTCTCTTCCCCCCCAATATGTTCCTGCACTTCCACTTGGCCCCACTCCCACACAGTCCATCCCTGCATCCTTATTCCCCTGTCCTCATGTGCTCTGCACTCCCTAGCCTTCTATCCCCATGTGTTCCCACATCACTACTTCCATTCAGCCCCTGCTCCAGTCTTCCCCCTTGTAATAAACGTCTGTCTCAAATCTGGACCTAGAGTTCAACATCTGAGTGTTTACTGTGAACCTTCCCCAAGCTTATACCCAGCTTGGATCTATCTCGCTGCCACCAGACAGGAATATAGCGCCTGCCTCGCTCTGGTCCCCCCAGACTTTCCCTGGAGAAACCCCCCAAGACCCAGACCCCTGGGTCTCCCTATCTCATCCCCCAGCTTCCCCCCTTTCCTGGGTTAGCCGGGCGATGCTATACTTCACTCCTTGAATACAACCCGGAGAGGCAATCTAGCTTCCCCGAGGCTATGCATTCACCTAGTCAGCTCACACAAGAGATTCCCCCTCCCTTTGTCCTGTAGCCTTTCCCCGCCCTGGGACAATAGGAAGGTGAGACACAGAGTTTGGGCTTTTCCCTCCCCCCTCTAGCCTGTCACCGATATAACAGAGCTCTGGGCACAGAGATTCCTCTCCCCTCTGCCTCACTAGGAAAAGAAAGAAACTTCCACAAGTTTTAAAAAGAAAACTTTATAAAAAAAAAGAAAATACAAAACAATGTTACTGCATTAAGAGATCAATACAGGCTCTTGCTTAGAGAAAATATGAATAAACAGTCTGATTTAAAAGATAGCCCAATTTAAACCAGTCCAACACAGTACACACACACATGTAAATACAAAATCAAAGCTCATCACAGCCGATTACTTTGTTTTCCTTTTGTACTCACAGATGTTTAGGAGAAGATTTGAAAGAAGATGGAGTTAGAAGAAAACTTGTTTACTCACAGCCGAGGAAAACAAAAAGACCCAGAAAAAGCCAAAAAACCTCCAGAGGTTCCCACCCTTACTTTTGAAAATCCTGTTTCCTGATTGGTCCTCTGGTCAGGTGTTTGGTTCCCTTTGTAAACCCTTAACAGTAAAAGAAAATTAACCCTTACCTTACCTATCTACTTATGACACCCCTACCCCTCACTAGCCCTTCTGAACCTTCCCAGCAGCCTCATGTGCCCCACTGTGTCTGTCCCTCCACACATACCCTGTGCCACCTCACCTGGCTCCACAGGCAGGGTGCTGTGAGGAATGCAGCCTCTGCAATCTCCCTATCAGAGGCTGACAGCTATGGCCAGTCAGTGAGTGGTGAGCTGGCTACCTCTGTGCTGGCACCACAGCAGATCCTGGTGGGCAGAAGGCATAACTGCAGAACCTCGCCCACAGGCTGTATTTTCTGCTGACAAAATATATATATGGGCCACATGAATTCTGTGAATGCACAGTGGTACAGAATTCCCCCAGGAGTTGTACATGGGAGACCCAATGGAGCGATGGGGGTGGGGGAGGGCATTATGTGTTTAGAAAAAATGGTCAAAGAAGCAGATTTTAGCAGCTATAGTTTGAAAGGGATTGAAGAATGCATTATAGATGTTAATGAGGTCATAAGCTTATAAAATTTGCAGATGACACCAAGCTGGGAGGTATTGCAAGCAGTTTGTAGAAAAGGATTAGAATTCAAAATGACCTTGACACATTGGAGAATTGGACTGAAATCAATCAGATGAAACTCAATAAAGAAATACAAAGCACTGAATTTAGGAAGGAAAAATCAAACGTGTAACTACAAAATGGGAAATACTGGTTAGGTGGGGTAGTACTGCTGAAAAGGAGCTGGGGGTTATTATAGTGGATCACAAATTGAATGAGTCAATAATGGGAAACAGCAGTTGCAAAAAAGGCTAGTAGTATTATTATTATTTATTATTATGGGTGTATTAATGGGAATGTCTTATGTAAGACAGAAGATAATTGTCCCTCTTTACTAGGCACTGATAAGGCCTTAGCTGGAGTATTGTGCTCAGTTTTGGGCATAGCAATATAGGAAAGAGGTGGAAAAACTGGAGAATCCAGAGGAGAGCTACAAAAATGATAATAGGATTAGAAAACCTAACTTATGAGGGAAGGTTAAAAAACTGGGCATGTTTAAAATAAACTTGATTGAAAAGAAAAGACGATTGAGATGGGGAACCTAATAACATTTTTCAAATATGTTAAGGGCTGTGGTAAAGAGAACTGTGATCAATTGTTCTCCATGCCCACTGAGGGTTGGTCAAGAAGTAATGGGCTTAATCAGCAGCAAGAGAGATTTAAGTTTGATATTAGGAAAAACTTTCTAACTATAAGTACTAGAATGGACTTCCAAGGCCTGGGCTACACTAGCGGTGGAAGGGGGTTCCAACCAAGATAAGCAACTTCAACTACTCTATTTGCGTAGCTGAAGTCAAAGTATCTTAGTTCGACTTACCTGGCCAGCCTCACAGCAGCGAGTCGACTGCTGCAGCTCCCCCGTCGACTCTGCTTACTCCTCCTGCCAAGGTGGAGTACAGGCATCGATTCGGGGATCGATTTATCGTGTCTATACAAGACATGATAAATCGATCCCTGATACATCGAACACTACCCACCGATCCAGCGGGATGTATAGACATACCCCAAGTGAGGTTGTGGAGTCCCTGTCTTTGAAGGTTTTTAAGAACAGATTAGACAAACATCTACCAGGGATGGTTTAGGTTTACTTGGTCCTGCCTTAGTGCAGGGGACTGGAATAGATGACCTTGTGAGGTCTATTCTAGCCCTACATTTCTATGATTCTGTGTCTATGCCATTAACTGGGATTTATGGATCTGTAATACCAAATTCGTGGTGGGGTGTTTTGTTTTTTTTTCTCTTTACTACAACAGATCAACTGTCTATTTTTTTTTAAATGACAAAAGTGATTAGTTCACATCACTGGCTAAGTGCTAACGTTAATTTTTAAAGAGAGAACAATTTGGTTCTAACTAAAGAAATTTAAAAGCATATTAACTCAATTAACTTCTTCTGTGGCCCTGCAAATTGAAAACTGCTTTCAAAATCTGTTTAAAATCCAGAAACCAAGCAGATCTTGTATGGGATGTGAAAATCTGTTTCTAGTAGAAATGCTGACAGACTATTAACTGTAGTGAGTCTAGCAGGCATTCTATAACTGATGTATAAATGTTGATTTTTCTAAGGTTATCAAATTCATTGCATTTCACATTTGTTGACATTTAAAGTATGTACAGTACATCCAACAATTGATTTCATTTGGACTTCTTAACAATTTTAAGTAAGATGAATGTAAACTGATTTTTCCTTGCTTTCCTGCAATATCAATTTACATTTATTTACAATTTATTGTGCTGAGTTCTCTAAGAACAGCTACTTCATATTTTCCTGTTAAAAGTATTAAAAATAATAGTATATGATATTCTTAAATATATATTTTTAGAACTTCTTATACTGTTTCCATATATGTATATGGCCAATTTTATTTTTTATTCTTTACTCTACATATGTGCTTGGTTTATCATGAAAATCCATGATGTAGGGGGAAAAAGCTTCCCACAGTGTTTGCTTGAATGTTGACTTTTTTTCTTTTAACTTTCCTGCATTAGTGTAAATATTCAGATTGTTGCATGTGGTATCAAAAATATGATCTCAATGCTCTGTGTAGTAGGAAAAATAGCAAGATAGCCATCCATTACTTGAGAGAAGTAAGGATTGTACATATGATGATTAGTTGTCTTCATGATATTAATGACAATAGGCAACACAGAAAATAAAATAGGTTTTGATCTATTTTCATTAGTCTGACCTACTAGAACAACATTAAGTGATTTTTAAAGGCCTGCACTGAGCACTTCAGAAAAATCTTACTTTTCCATGGTGATACTATAACAAAGATCAGAGTCTATTACTGTTGCAGCCTGTTGGCAAATGATAGAAGTAGTTGTTTCAGTCTAATTAGAGCTTGATTCTGACTTGATCCAAGTCAATGGAAAATGCCTATTGATTTTAATGGAGCAGAGTCAATCCATTACTGCTGATTCACTGATGTAATCAAAGCTCAGCAGGGCAGGAACCATCTGGCACAATGGGGACCTCAGGCACTGCTGCAGTACAAATAGTAAGTGATGATAACATTAACAGACTCTACCTTGATTATAAGGAAGGCAGAAGTACCCTTTAGACAATAAATACAAATGTATATTTAAACTTGTTTCAGCTGCATCTATCCAAACTCTAGGCACATTCCATGCATGTAAAGTTTGTTTGCCAGAATATAATTACACATATTTAAAAGTTGAGCTGAGTGGAGAACAGTAATTCAGTTTCATGCAGTGTTTCAAAATTAGATTTTATTCAGATTCAGAACAAAACCTCAGAATTCTTGACAAAACAGCTGCCCTGACAAACTGTCACATGGTGTACCCTAGCCCCATGACAATCTGTGTGGTGCTTGCTGGGAGTCAAGAGAGCCCAGGCTGCAGTAGAGCTACAAGCATGAGCACTGCAGAGCCAGGGCTTTCAGTCTCCCTGTTCCCCAGCAACTCATCAGGCAAGCTGCCAAAGACAGGTGACCTGGAAGGAAACCAAGCAGATTTCTGATAGAAACCTGCCAACCTTGCCTAGTTTCTAGTGAAATTTTGTCAAATTGGCATGATCCTGGAGAACATTTCAATTTTGACGAATTGGCACATTTGGACAAATGTTTTGTCACAATTTTTCTGATCCACTCTACTTAAGAGACATCTTAAATAATTGTGGCAGGTGAATGAAGCTGTACCATGAAAAAAGGAACTATAGTGTGCTAACAGCAGTTACATTAGGAAAAAAAATCATTTTAGATAGTAATGAAAGTCAGATGGGAAACAAATATTACTCTTAAGTGTTTTTGGTCTAATTTACTGTTTGACTATTTTATTAAATTTTCACAGATTCTAAAACCAGAAGGCACCATTTATGATAATCTACTCTGATATCCTGCAAAACATAGGCCAAAAATCCTCACCAAGTAATCTCTCTGCATCAAGCCCATTATTTTGGTTGAGCTACAGAATACCTATTCAGAAGGCCATCAGGTCTTAATTTAAAGTGATAGAGACTCCATTGCATCCCTACATGAGCTGTTTAAGATTAATTACACACACTTAAAAATATGCACTCTGTTTCCCATCTGAATATGTATAGTGACAGCTTCCAACTGTTAGGTGCTGTTATGCCTTCTCCTAGTAGAGTAAAGAACCACATACTATCAGATATTTCCCCCACTGACCTCAAGATTTCACTTTATGTATATTACAGAGCAGCAAACTTTGAAAAATCTGAGCCCTGATCCTGCAATAAGTTCTAGAAGTGTTTTTGTTTGACCCTAAACTTATTTACTTTTTATTTCACTGGGAAAACTGAAACATTTTCTTTACAGGTTGATCTGAAAATATTTATTTATTTTATAATTTATCAGTTTGGTAAGTGAACACAAATGTATTGTTTGAACAGCTCTAATTCAGTATCTGATATACCATGGCATGTGTACACTGCAGCTAGGAGCAAGCTTCTTGCCCCACATAGGCAGACTGTGCTTAAAAATAGTGGTGTGGGTGTTGAAGACCAGGCTGGAGCTCAGGCTCTGAAGCCCACCTGACCCCCAAGACTTGAGAGCCAAAGCTCCAGTCGGAGTCACAACATCCATGTTGCTATTTCAAGATTGTCTACTTGGACTGGGAAACTCACTCCCAGCTGCAGTGTAGACATACTCCCAGTGTCAGTCTCAGCAAAGAGATCAAACTTATCAGTTGTTTATAGTAGTTTTGTGATGGAGACACCTGGATAGTTGGACAGTTACCTCCACTCACTTCATATACTATAAACTATTAAAGGCCAGCTATTTAAAAATAAAGTACTTTGCATCCTATTACCAGCCCCCTGAGACATTCACTTCCTCAAAATATTATAAAGTCACTAAGACAATAAAATAATCTGCCACCAGAGGTCATGGATTATGCAAATTAAGGTATTACTATGGTTTTGCTTAGAAGAAATAATGACGATTCTGTGCACATCTCTGTATTTTATTTTGGGCTGCAGTAGGCAGAGGGACTAAATAAACCTAAACGGGCTTTCCAAATCTCCTATGTACTAATTTATAAAGTTGGGTTGTTTTGTTTTCTTTTCTTTTCCCACACAAACATTTCAATAGTTGTAAAAGTTATAACTCATTTTTCCAGTTGGATTTATTTAAAAAAGTATTATGACTTCAGAAATATCTTTATCCAGCCCCTCTTACTCTTTACAAATATCACTCCAAAAGAAAGCTTTTTTTTGTTGTTCAGTATTTAGTTTTAACACACTAGGGAAAAGATCTTTCCTAATAATGATACTTTGCATTTAGATAGTGCTTTACATCTTCAAATCACTGTACACATATTAATCAATGGGGAAACAGGTTAGAAAGCATCTGATGGTGGTTATATGTATTTATTTTAAAGTCTAATGCACAAACTCCGTAACGAATTTTTCAGACTGTACCAAAATAAAGTTTTTGTGATAGCATGAAAAGTCATAATATCTACAAAGCCATCTCCTCTACTGTAAATTTAGATAGCTACATTGACTTCAAAAGACCCGTGTGTGTGTATTTGGATAATGACAGAGAGTATACTTACAATGTTTATGGACCATACCAATCTGGGATGAGTTGGTAGCATTTTGGAGGACAGGATTAGAATTTAAAATGAGCTTGACAAACTGGAGAAACGGTCGGAATTTAATAAGGATAAATGCAAAGTACTATGCTTTGGAAGGAGCAATCAATCAAACAAATACAAAATGGGAAAGGACTTCCTAGGAAGGCGTACTGCAGAAAAGGAGCTGGAGGCTATAGAGTATCACAAACTTAAAATGAGTAAACAATGTAATATTGTTGCAAAAAAAATGTAAACATCATTCTGGGATATTAGCAGGAGTGTTGTAAGCAAGACATGAGAATTAATTATTCCCTCTACTCAGCACTGATAAGGCCTCTAATGGACTACTGTGTCCAACTCTGGGCACCACACTGAGGGAAAGATGTAGACAAATTAATGAAAGTCCAGAAGACATCAACAAGAATGATTAATGGTCTAGAAAAAATGACCTACTGGAATGCCTGAAAAAAACCTGGTTTCTTTAATCTGAAAAAGAGAAGACTGAGGGGGGGACATGAGTCTTCAAGAACGTAAAAGATTATTATAATAAGGAGGGTGTGCTCCTTAAACACTGAGGACAAAACAAAGTAAAGGGCTAAAATTGATTCCAGGGACTATAAGTGTTTACAATTCAGTGGCCTCTGACAGGCTGTTCTATCTGCCAGAGATCCTCCCACAAGACATTCCTCATGCTGACGGCTCTAATCAATGTGGATATTCCTCTACCTAAGGATTAAGCTGGCTTTCTGTCCTTTTGTGCATCTCCAGCAGCAAAGAGCAGGGGCTGCTGAGGCCTAGAATCTGGATGGCCAGACAGGTCCTTACCCTGGCGTTGTTTAAATTTATTTTAGTTCTCAATTCAGCAGGGCACTTAACCATGTGAGTTGTCCTATTTAAGTAAAAAAAAAAAAAAAAAAAATTAAACAAAAAATAAGAGTATTTGTGTGAATGGCCATTTGACCTATCAAGTGCGCTGTGCTTTTTTATTATTATTTAAGGAAACCATAGCACAATATTTAAAACTATATTCAGACTTACCCTATGTTTTAGGTCAAGTTGCTTTACCAGTTAATACATTTATTTAAAAACAAACACTTGTGCAAGCTTTTCATATATCCTCTGCTGAACACACTGAGGCTTGATCCCTTTAGTGAACGTGACAGTTCAAAGGTACACGTACCAGAAGAAAATAGAAATGTGATATTGACAGCTGTAAAAATGACTGGGTTCCTATGTTTTCTAGGCAGAAAGAACAGGAAAGAATTGACATTTGAATTTAACCTCTATTGCTGCTAGAGGAAAATGAGTAGGTAAGTACTGCTTATGTGACAAAGGTATAAAATATGTTATATCAATTAACACAACTACTATATCTGGAAAACCTTCCATTCAAGTTGTAAGTGATGACAGTACGCTGACATTAATTTTTTACAACCGAGTTGTTTATCAATATGCTACAGTTTCAAAGGGTAATAAAATTATTGATTTAATTCACTAAAGTCATTTTGGAAGGAAACCTGTGATGGGGCTGAAGTGACTAATAAGTCAGCAGCACTAAGTGCAACCAGAACCTGACTCTGAGGCAGAAACTCAAACTTGACAGGTCCACCATTAATGGAGAAAGAGTTCTAAAATGAAGTGATAGAACTCTTCCATAAACCTAATATGTAGAGATGGAAGAAAAAACTGAGAGTTTCACATAATTAAGTTTTTCCACTGGCCCCTCTCATACACAGAAGTAAACATATTGAGGGAGGTTTCCCCGTAAAGCTCTGGTAACAAGCAACTGAACTTTATTTCCAAACTGGAAGGTGGTGGCAGGTGGTGCCCAAAACAAGTAGTTGGGCTGCCTGGACACTGTGTCTGGAGTATTGGGAAGAGTTTTGGTGAGGGATAAAAGAAATGGGATAGGGGGTCCGTGGAAAGGGACATTTTCTTCCCCCATCTCTTCTCTCTTTCTGAATGAATTACAGGATATTTAAAGTAAAGGGTAGGATGGGAGGAAACAGTAGTTATCAGTCTGTCATCGCTTCACTGTTCTTTTTTAGTGCCAAACTTTCCCCCTTCAATTCATGCATTGACTACATTTGCCTTATACTCAAGCTTGTTGACACAACATGTCCCCCTTCTGGCTCAGAACCAGGGCTCAAGTCAGGATGGAACACTGTCAAATGACATTCTGGCACTGTTTTGGGAGACCTAATGTTGTTCTAGTACTTCTGGAAGGGCAATCTCAGCTCCCATCAGCCCAACCCACACCAATTTACGTTACCTCCTCCATAATATTGTTCCCCTCTGTGATGGGGTGCACTAGGTCCAGAGGCTCTGTGCTGAAGGCCTCACAGCCCTGCCTCACCCCACCCCAGAGAAGAGCAGAGAAAAAGTCCTCCACGGGGCTTAGAGTAGTTGCAGGGGAAGCAGCCAATCAAAGGTGCTGTTGGAACAACCAGTTGGGGGCAAAAGGACTATATAAAAGGAAGCAGTAGCAGAAGATCAATCAGTTGCTTTCTGTACCTAGAAGAGGGACAACTGGGTACCTGGCTAGAAGAGCAGTAGGACCATGAACACCTCTGTGCAGGCAGGACTGAGTCCAGGGAAGTGAAAAAGGAACTCCTGGCTGGCTGAAGGGCTGAGCAAGGACTAACCACAGAGCTTGGGCAGACCAAGTGAGGGTACTGGGATGGGCCCTGTTGATCTGCTTAGGGTTTGAGCCCAGGGAGGGTTGCCAAAAAGGACATGGGAGCTGCTGGAAGCGGTACGGGCCACAGGGATGTGCTGTCCACCACTTCCCATAGTTCCCATTGGCCGCGAACGACGAACTGCGGTCACTGGGAGCTGCGGGAGGCCCACCAGCGGATTATCCCAATGGGCTGTATACCCTGGAACAGGTTTGGTTTTGTTTGTTCTACCTATAGACAGCATATGTGTCTCGGCTAGAGAGCTGAGTCACTGAAGACCTGCTGAAGACACCCCTGACGAGGAGATGCTTTCAAGAGGTGGGTGCTGACCTGTTACACCCCACAAAGAGCCTCTCTTCTTTCTACAGCTCAGAACCACCCCTTCAGCTTTCAATTCTCCTTTCAATTCAATTTGCCAAGCTCAGAATACATTCCCCTATGTGAGTGTGTGAGCACACACCACTTCCTGCCAGGTTTGGAAAACCTGACCACAGGCAAAGAACTCTTCTGCATGCCTCACACTGAACTTTACCAGGGTCAGAAGTGTTGCTGCTATCCAGCCACCTCAGAAATCTCCCTTTCCTTGGCTCCATGTGTTACTGGACCTAAAGAAGCAGGAGCAAATTAGCAGGAGAGTGCTCTGCAGTCCCTCACTCTACCTGTGTGGTGTTGTTCCAAACTTGCATTTCCTGCTCTGTCCCCCTTCTCTGCCACCTGTAGCTATGTGCGTCAATATGTAGCCTTATTAATTTATTGATTGGTTTTATTAGATAACAGTGACTTGGGTTAAGAATTTGGCCTCCTAAACTACTATAGTATCAGGATTAGCAGCATGAGAATCATCATTAGAAATGTCTTTTTGGTTTGGAGATTTTAGTAGCATATGCAGAACAATGACCACAACATACCGATGTACTTACAAGTTTTCAAAGGTCCTTTTATTAACATATTCAACTAAGCAATGAAACAATCCCACAAACACTAAATAGAGATATAGATAGAGTGCAAAGTGTTGATCCTCGTGACTAGCATCTCTCACATCTCCTTCTGGGGGACATTAGAGTGTCAGTCATTATCTTCCTCATCATCTTTGTCACCAATGGTTGTCATCCTACTGTCTCCTGTGCATTCCCCACCAGCACACAAGGAGGCAACACTTTTATCCTGTGTTCTGCTACACTTAAGGCTCATATTTTTTATATAAATATATGGGTTCCAACACCTTTTTCCTTTTCCATACTGCCACACCCACTAATTTAAGGATGCCCCATTTCTCATTGGCTATCTCCTTAGTTCTCCTTATTCTCACTAACACCTATGTCAGTGAGTTACCACAGCAAGCTCGTTATTACAGAATCCCCTGAAATGTTACCATCAGGCCTCTTGCAATATTAACTGGGATATTGTTGCATAGTTTCCAGAACATTTACACTTTACTAGTACAGGTTTATCTTTCAGTCAACTAATCATGCCATCCAGTTTCAGGCCTAAGGTCTTATGTGGCTAAGCTGAATATCTCACAGGCCTGAAGCCTGTAGGCCCTGTGTTATAACATGAATTAATACTTATAGTTTACCTCTATCCTAAAGGTACTTAATGTGTGTTATTCTTAGCTACAAGGGCCAGGAGTCCCCTGAGGTAAACTTAATTATCCTTCTGCCCTCCTGCTCCTCTATTCCTGCAGGACATGCAGGAATGGAGTAACTAGAAATCAGGCCCAGTGCCTACAGTGTGGCTGATAGCTGTGATATTCTTTAGGGGTGGATGGGGGTAGCTTCATTAACTGACCGGCTGCTCTGCGACAGTTGCATACAGATGTGAACACAATTATTGTGAAAAGCACACACATCTGGAACTGAAAGATACTGCCTTCTGTTATGCTATGATAGTGCTGGGCAAAAATTTTCCTCTAAAATATTTTTCTGCAAAAAGTGCACGTTCAGTGACCTCAAAATATTCTGTGAATTTGTGTTGAATTCACCAAATTTTTTCAGTTTTAAAAAAAAAAGTCAAAATACTGTTTTGATATTTTAGAAATAAAAAAATCATTTTTTTCAGTGTGAAATGACTTTTTGTTTCAAATTTTCCTGTGTGTGTGTATATAGCATAAAAGCATATTGCGCTTTTCACAATAATTTTGTTCACATCTGTACGCAACTGTCCAGGAGCAGCTGGTCAGTAGAAGTTAATGAAGCTACCCCTTTCCACCCCCAAAGAATACCACAGCTATCAGCCACACTGTATATATCTATTTATTTCTTGAGTTTTTCAAGATTATAATCACAATCTAAATGAGATATTTTGGAGTGGGTTGAACAAAATACTTAATTGCCAGAAAACCAAAAAAATCCCCTATTAAGCCAGCTCTAACTGTAACACTTTGCAGTCATGGAACTGAAGAGCTGCAATTTTGGAGCGAGTTTCTACAAATCTACGGGACTGCTTAGTTCACAGCCGCAGTGTATTAATGAAAGCTATTTTGTTCCTATTTCATATAAGGAATTTATTTACTTTCTTTAAAAGAAAGTGACAACCACAAAACCTTTGGTTTCTTTTGCAAAACATTATTGATTTGCATGTTGCAATGGAAAAAAAATGAAGCTCTTTTTGAGAGAATAATCTCCTTTGATATGTCAAACTGTTTTGACAGTAGATTGGAACGCAACTTCACTCCACTGTAACAATTAAATTGTGTAAAGACTCAGTGCTTAAACCTGATTCCTCATAATTTTGGTTTGGGACTACCAGACATCTCTTATTCATTCTTGGCAATGGAGCCGTTGAAAGCCTACTTGAATATTCTTGTAAGTGTAAGAAGAACACGCTTGTAAATTTCCTTTGGGTCAAAAAGATTAATTTGTTCTATTAATTAGCATTCATGCCACTGAGATTTAAAATATAGCTTGTAGAATGCTAAGCAAAATAGGATACTAGGATCTAATATCTACTTTGTTCTACTTGATTAAACACAAAACGAGTACCACTAGACCTTTTGGAACTATATACCGTAATATACTTTTATACACAAGTCCCAGTTTCTCCATTTTTTGCATTTACTCAGACTTTTAAACTACATCACTTTCTAGAAAATCTCCCATGCAGAGAGAAAGCCTGATAGAAATTATCACTGGCTTTGCTATGAAGTCCAGATTTTTACCACACACTAATTTCAGGGGGAACAGGACTCAGTCCATAATGTTATGATATTAGCTGAAAGGTGATTGAACATATTCCCCAAACAAGAATTTTTTCTTAAAATGCAGTGAAGTTTAATATGTATCAAGAACTAAGTACAGTTCAACTCTGAAACAGGATGGCAGGTATATAAAGAGACCCTTCTTACTCAGGAAGCACGGAATCCCCACAATGCTGTTTTTAGAATAAGTTTTGCAGAGTACAACTGTAATTTAAGGGGACAAAATCTTAAAGTTGAAAAAGAAAATAAACCTCAAACATTTGAAATCAAAGGCAAGTATAGCACAAGTAAATTTCTAAGGAAAAAGAAACACGAACTTTGGAAGGGTATGAAATCCCCAATTATGGGCAACTGGGTAATTAACTTGGTCAACATCACATTTGCTCAAGAACAGCTGCAGATGTGGAGACAAACATACTCACAGAGAACACAGAAGTTCATGCTTAGCTTCAGTGGCCCAGACATGAAATTTAGTTGTATAGGCCCAGATTTGCCAAAGAAAGTGACTGCTATCATCCTCACTTTATGGATGGAGAAATTGAGGCGCTAAGAGATTAAAGTTACTTGCCCAAAGTTATACCACTGGTCATAGGCAGATCTAGTAATACCTAGGTCTCCTGATGACCAATCCACTAGACCATGTTGTTTCCATATAGAATGCTGTCCCAATTCAGATTCCTGCCTTTATTTTCTGTGCATGATATAATCAGCAATCACAGAGGAAAAAATTGGGTCACAAACCACCAATTTATTCATATCCATTTAAAGCAACTTGCAAGTCATTAAAGGCAAAATAATATTTAGCCAGGTTTATTTTTGTTTCATTGTTTAGAATGATAAAATACAGAAAGCAAGACCTTCTATTCATGCACAATTAAAGACACATGAAAACTAATTGGTGCATATGTAATCCATGGAAGGGAGAGATGGGGAGACTCACTAGCAGAGCAGGAAAGCTGGGCAGCATTGTTCCTTAAGTTGTCATGGTATCTCCAGTAGTCCAAGGAGGATCATGTTTGTTGCACCACCCTTGGGTTAGGTCAGGCACATGTTTCCTCCCATTCCACAGCACCAGCTATGCTGGGCAGCCTGGATGGGGAGAAGAAAAAAACATCTCTATTTACCTCTAGATTTTAGCTTGGAGATCTGCTTGTGCTCAAGTGAGGGGACAGCAGGTACTGTTATTGTGGCCAGCCCTTAAGTGTATGTGTCCATGTAGGTATGTGGTGCAACATCAAGGAGGGAGAGTATTAGAGAGATCCTCATGTGATTATATTCTGCCTATATTTTTCCTCATAAATATAAAGCCTTTCATTCTTCCTCATGTATATAAAGCCTTTCCCTCTATTTCTTAGCTTAGCTTCTGAAACAACGGCTAACTTTTCACCTTCAGATTCCTCATTATCTCATTAAGACATAATATATTCAGTCACAGGTATTCTTTTCCTAGATATTTTTTTTAAGTTGCTTGCATCTTCTCTTTGTAAAATCAGGTAAAGCCTTTTGTGCTAAGGTTTCTGGCTGCACGGATATAGGCAGAGATTTCTGCTTACTTTTACTCACTGTCCTAAATCCAACATCATCCCTTTTAAAGGCTGGTGAATGGAATTGTTGGAACATACAAAATATGACAATGATGTTGGCTGAGCATCCTGGGTGACTGGAAGGACCAATCATTATAAAGAATTGAGCTGCTGAAAATACCCTTATTACTAATATTGGATATGATGCCACAGAACATGTTTATAGGTATATTTAGTAGTGCTTTTGTGGTTATAAAGGTATTTCTGGTATTTGTAGAGTGAAAAAACTGTAGTCCTAGAATTTCAAGGACATGTGAGATAGTAATGTTAAAGCTACACTGGCATATACGTCTGTTGATTGGTGTGTAAGTGGGTGGCTATGTGTGATGTAGGAAGAAACTTACTTCATTAATCATTGTAATTCGTAAAAAAATCTTACATTTTTGGTTTGCTATTAACAAGGATAATATTTGTGACTAACTTTAGTATTAGAAAATGTTAGAATGCACAATGGCTAACACCTTGTCTTCCAGAAATTAAGTGAGTGATGGCTGTGATCACTGCTAAATAATCTAGGTCTTCCATATATTACATCATCCCACAAATTTCCCTTTTTAAAGAAGAAGGTATTTTGTGTTCTATAATAAGTATGAAAAAACTTATAGGAAACCATGATGACCATGTTGCTCACTTGGATTTTGAAACCTAAGACATAAAAATGTGAAGATACATGTCATTGCAGTTAAATGTAAAACATCTTTTTGTTCTGTGATTGTACAGCACCTAACATAATGAGGTCATGGTCCATTACTGGGGTTCTGTAACAGGGTGATTTGACCTGTGGGATAGAGAGCCTGGGCCTAAGCCAACCTGATTACAGAATGAGCCTCATCTGAGGAAAATCAGTCAAATTCCCCATGAAGAGCAGAGATGGCTGAAGAGCTAGATTTACATGGTCATAAATCCCACCTGGGAAAAGGACTGGAGAGAGAGCCAGGCAGAAATGTCACAGTGGAGAAAAGTTCTCCAGGCACGGAGGTCTGGGAGAGACTCTGATTCAGTAGGGAAGAGACAGAAAGACTCATAGATGAATTTAAGGTAGAATGTGTCCCAGGGAAAACTTAAGTACAGGTAAAGGAGCAGTTTGGAATCCCAGAGCAAAGGGTGAGATGGGGTGCCCCAACTGGCCCCAACGAAGAGAGTGCACAAGCCCACCATTAGGTTTTTCAGGGGGATACAAGCCAAGATGAAGACAAGCTGAGGAAGAGCCCCAGAAAGACTGGCAGGACTATTATTTGTGTTCCTAACATTTTGGAGCTTTTCAGTTTAGACAACTGTGACCCCGGAAGAGGTGGATTTAAGACAATATCTCAGTTGCAGGGCTGAGTTACTAAAAGAGATACCTCCATATGGCTAGACTAGTGACCATTGGCAGGGAGCTCTAGAGAAGCATTTACAGGCTCGGGAGCACGTACTGTGATATAAATAAGAATAAAAAAAGAAATATTAACATAGTCCTAGTTCCTTCCATTGAAAGACATGTTGGGCCAAATCCTCAGCTGGTGCAAATAAGTGTAGCTCCACTGATGTTAATAAAGCTAGTCTGAGTCACACCAACTGAGGATCTAGCTGAATATCTCCCAGTTTTCCAAATTTCTTCTTCCCTTTGCCAGTTAAAAGGTGTTTTTTACAATCAGGTGTAAAACTCACTGGTTCACACAAATCAAATAGCAATTTTGGTCTGGAGCTGACACAAGGCTTATACTGTTTACATAGTTTACCTTAGTCATGTGTAAACAACAAATTAACATATTTTTAGCTTATAGAAGTCTTGTGAATTTTCATTATACCTATATCAGTTGTGTAGTTCACTGATCTTGTCATTGCTCAGAGGTAAAACTAGCTGAAAATTAGGAATAAAATTGTTTATTGATGTATTACTACAGTTGTTGCAGTGACAGCTTTAGTCATTCACTATGCTGAGAAAGTCATTAGCCAAATGGAAACTTGGGGCCAGGTAACATTTCTGATGCTCAATGAGACAGCTGAGTTATTTGAAAAACAGTACATATTTCATCATGGGGAAGTGTCAAACGTTTTCCCAAGTTCATTTATTTTCAATTATGTCTTTAGAGTTAGCTGCAGATGCAGCAAATAAAGAATAGTTTTTGGATTAAAATAGTACTGCCCAAGGCCTTCTAGCTGGTTTTCTTGGAACAATCTAGAAATTCTGCTTTTCAATACTGAAATGGATTTTGAAACTCCGTTCTTTTCTTTAACTCTTACAATACACATACAGGCACAGCAAAAGTCAAATCCAATTCCTTGGACACCTAAATCATCCATTGGATCTGATTATATACACTATTACATTGGTTTTACACCAGTGTAATAGAGTGGAGAATCAATCAGAACAATCAGCTTTAAAGCTCTGGGTCCTGATCCAATTTGAAGTTAATGGAAAGACTTCCATTGATTTCAGTGGGTTTTGGGTTGGGCACCTGATGCCCAAGGCACTGTAGACTAGGACCTATATTAGCAAATAATATTATCTTAGCAAAATGTTTGAGTAACATTCTTGATAATTTGCTACAGATTCTGATTCAGCCAAACATCTTCTGAAAGTAAAATCAACAAGAAAAATAAATGGCCATTTCAATCATTTCTAAGACAATTTACAATGTATGTATCTTTTTCTTTTTTCCTTAAAAGAGAAAAATACCTTCCCCTCCGCCCTCCAAAAAGAATAGGTAATTTAGGCTACTCAAGAGTTCTTCTGCAAAACTGATTGTTTAAATATTATCACTTTCTATGCCAAAACTCTCTTATCACAGGCTCCTGTGTCTTGAGGAAACTCCACAGCTGACCATCACTGTTACTTATTTTAAAATGTATTAAATTTTAAGAGTAACGGGAATCTTTATCAAAACCAAGAATAAAGTAGGTATGGCTTACAGAGACTCATCAACACAGGATGACACAGCAAAAATACCACATGCTAATTCTGATAAAGAAATCATTAAAATAAGAAGGGGGGGAGAAAACAAAGAGAAGGATAGTGATATGAAGGAAATCAAAAAGGAGAGAAAGGGTAGATGTTCTTTGTTATATGTGGCTGTAAATATTTCATGTAGGATTCTCATTTATTGTGTCAAAAAATTGACTAGGATTCTAAAAAATTGGTGCCTTCATCTATATTTGAGTAATTTAAAAAGTTACCTGATGAAAACGATGTTGTATCTCTGTCTGAAATTAATAGGCAGTACTGTGCGCCTAGTACTTCTGAAAACAAGGCTACTATTTAAGGACTAATTTTAGGAACTGCTTGGGATTTTTTGTTTTGTTTTTAGTCTTAAAATCAATATGGCTATTTACTATTCCAAAATTATGTCTTTTGTGGGAAGTCGTCTCTTAGAAAGCTAGTGCCCTGTTAGATAGTGAAGATGATGCAATCTTTTCATTATTTCAGCAATACAGCCTCAGCAATCAAACTTAATTACATTTATGATAATGAATTACTTAATACTTGTAAATACTAACTATGAGCTATTATGCTTTTGAGTCATTCCAGATCCTTTGTGATGCCAAAACACAGATTAGCATCATATTCTTTTTAATGTTACTTTATTTATAAGGGGATTCTGCAATGGTAGATTGACTAACATTTTTGAGCCCTGAGTCTGTTGGATGAAGTCAGTTCTGATCTAAAATAGTGGAACTACCATTGAACATACTGCTATGGCTTGTTATGAACTGTGGTGTTATGACAGTGAGAGAGGGCCAGCACTGGTTGGCTACATTCCAGACTTACAAGTATTGTTCATGGACAGAAACACACTGTGAAGACAAACTGGTGTCCATGCAAATCAGTGGGTGCAATCTAAGGGCCCAGATGAAAATTTTCCCCAATATGGGCAGGAACTTTGCAAGCTTCTCTCCTGATATGCATGCATCTGATGAAGTGGATATTCACCCACGAAAGGTCATGCTCCAATATGTCTGTTAGTCTATAAAGTGCCACAGGACTCTTTGCTGCTTCTCTCCTGACAATATACTATATTCTGCCATCATACTATCTACCTAAATTCCTCTGGCTTTCTTCTGAGTAAAGACTTACAATCAGAAAGAATTTTGAAGGATCAATGTAGTAGTTATGAATTGTTCATAGCTGTACAGTGGGGCTATCTTAAGACTGCCAACTTCATTCCAGAGGTAAAAGCCAAGTGTGCTAATCCATGGTATAACATACTCTATGAATCTTCAGTATTGATGAGCTTTTTCATGCCTAAGTAGTTCATTGTCCTGTTTAGAAAATTTCAGTTGCTTTAATTCAGGCATATTTCCACAGGCTTTTCATATATTTTTCAAATAGCATCAGAATGTGATCTGTACACAATAATATTTAATGCTTATATTAGCCCTTCCTTAGCAAAATGGATTACAAATTGAAACATCAACCATACTATGAAGCTTAGGGTCTTATCCATAGAAATCAGCTGCTGAACTACAAAGGCTCCTGGTCTCATGCTCACAGGAGCAGCTGTCAGTTCAAGTTGAGGAATTACCACTCTGACACTGAACTTATATTACTGATGACTACAGAATACTCAATTAGACACTATTCTTTTTTTAAAGAGTCTTCAACGTTTCAAATACAGATGATTATCAACTAATTTGTGTCGAAAAATCAGGTAAATGCATGTCTTAATCCTTTGAGTTGCAGTTATATGCCTGATGCAAATACAGGTTTTGTGTATGCAAATCTTGCCTGCATAATTTCAGCTGCCCCTTTGAAAATATGGATTGAAAATAATGTTTACCATTTTAGACTTTTGGATCCATCAACCTGGGAAAAAATATGGTGATTCTCCATCAAACTGAAAAAAACATGATAACTGGGGGAGGGGAAAGAGGGAGGGTTGAAGACAGCATGTCACAAAAAGTACTGGTTGAGAATTTTTTGACAATTTTCATAGGAAAAAGACAGATTGGCCTCAACTATTTGTGGGAAAAGTATCAATTTCCATGACTCTACCAACTCGCAAGTTGTTGAAAAAGTTTTGAAACTGAAAAAAATCAAACTTCAAGTATTTTCAAAATGAAAAATTCCATCTTTCTCCCTAGAAACACCATTTTTTGCTTTTAAATTTAATTAGATGGAAGAGTGAGATAGTTTAAAAAAGAAGTCAAAATCAAAGCAAGAGTTTTGAAATTGTTGAAACAAAACATTTTGACTCAAATTTTTTGTTTGTCCTTTTGGATAATGAAAACTTTTGATATTTTGACTTTTCAGGACAAGAAAAAATGTTTGAACTCCCCCAAAATATTCACAGAACAGGAAAACTGTTTACCTCCCAGCTCTAGTCACAAACCCAAACTTCCAGAAGGTAATAGCCTGGGATCCCAAGCCAGACCCCAATCTTTGCTTCAAAGAGGTTGAATAAGGTATAACTACTGTAGTCCAGTAGAAGAATGATAGGAAAGCACCTTATTGGGCTGCTTGAATGGTGGGCAATTCCATTGCATGACTTCCCTACCATCAAGTAGCTCCAAAGATCCTACTTATGCAGCAGATCTCAATCCCATCCTTTCTCATTTTTGCACCATTCACAGCAATCCTCAATATGCTTTAATTAAGCACTTATATTTGTCAAAGGGTTTTATAAGAAAATAAAAATGGCCATACTGGATCAGACCAATAGTCCATCTAGCCAGTGTCCTGTCTTCTGACAGTGGCCAATGCTATCTGCTTCAGAGGGAATGAACAGAACAAGTAAACATCAAGTGATCCATCCCCTGTCACCCATACCCAGCTTCTTGCAAATAGAGGCTAGGGGCACCATCCCTGCCCATCTTGGTTAATAGTCATTGATGGAACTATCCTCCATGAATTTATCTAATTCTTTTTTGAATCTTGTTATAGTCTTGACCTTCACAACATTCTCTGGCAAAGAGTTCCACAGGTTGACTGTGTGCTGTGTGAAGAAGTACTTCCATTTGATCGTTGTAAACCCGCTGCCTGTTAATTTCATTGAGTGAACCTAATTCTTGTGTTATGAGAAGGAATAAATAACACTTACTTATTTACTTTCTCCATACCAGTCATGATTTTATAGACCTCTATTGCATGCCCCTTTAATTGCCCCTTTTCCAAGCTGAAAAGTTCTAGTTTTATGAGTCTCTCCTCATAGGAAAGCTGTTCCATAGCCCTAATAATTTTGTTGCCCTTTTCCAATTCCAATATATCTGGGTTGTTTCTTTTTTTTTAAGCTGGGGTGACCAAATGTGCATGCAGTATTCATGATGTGGGCATTCCATGGATTTATATAGAGGGCAATATAATATTTTCTGTCTTATTATCTATCCCTTTCCTAATTATTCCCAACAGTCTATTAGCTTTTTTCACTCCTACTGCACATTGAGTGGATATTTTCAGAGAAATATCCACAGTGACTCTCAGATCTTTCTTGAGTGGAAACAGCTAACTTTGACTCCATCATTTTATATTTATAGTTGGGATTATGTCTTCGAATATGCATTACCTTGCATTTATCAACACTGAATTTCATCTGCCATTTTGTTGACCAGTCAGTCACTCAGTATTGTGAGATCCCTTTGGGACTCTTCACAGTCTGCTTTGGACTTAAATATCTTAAGCAGTTTTGTATCATCTGCAAATTTTCTACCTCACTGTTTACCCCTCTTTGCAGATCATTTATGAGTATGTTGAATAGGACTGGTCCCAGTACAAACCACTGGGGAAAACCACTATTTACCTCTCTCCATTCTGAAAACTGACCATTTATTCCTACCCTTTGTTTCTTATCTTTTAACCAGTTACCAATCTATGAGATACAATTGGTAAGCTTTTTTTTTCCCTCATGTTATATTTCCTAGAACATTTTATACAGGGCATAAGCTTCCTAACATGGGAGTTTCCATTTTATTACTGTCATTGCTGAAAATAATTGAAGAAAATAAGCCAAAGAATTCCTTGAATGTCTTCCTTACAGTTTTTGCTAGGTACATTTTTACACTTAAATCAAGTTAATATTTTTATGTGATATTTCCAGGAGAGAGAAAAGCCTTAACTCAATATAAGTCCTACCAATTCATGCTACCCTGAAAATTAGTAACAATATGCCCAAGTGATTGGAATAATGCTTTGTTTTAACTATATAGCATCATTACTATTAAAGTCCATCAAGATCAGTAGTGAAGTAGGTAACCTCCCGCCCTTCCCCAGGTTAAGTTTCTTGCAGAGCTGACTGGCTTCACAAGAACCAGGATCCAAACTTTTAATAAAACACCTCCACTCCACAAGATATTCCCTTTGTATATGGATACAGAGTGCCTCTCCACACCATGTGTTATATTGAAACAGTCTTTTGTCCTTATTCATACACAGGGGTTCCCCTGTCTGTTGAAACATTTTTTTTAACTCTCAGTGATTATGACTATTTGCAGTTGTCTTTGATGATTTTCTGTGAGTAGTTTTGGGATGGAGAGAGGCTGTACAATTGAACCTGGCATTATATCACTGGCTAATCAGAGAGAGGTGATAACTCTGTCATGCTTGAATGGGCCATCACTGGGACATATTATTCCCTGGAAACTAACTTTTACTCCAAGACCATGTAGCATACTTTTAATATATTTCTGTTGTTCCTTAAATGTTACCTGTACATACATCTCGCTGTGATCGAGCCTTGATAAGGAACAAGATTTCACACAATCCATTGTCTACAGCCAAGCACTGAAGTACAACCGCATGTACTCTAACCCCTCAGACAGAGACCAACACCTACAAAATCTCCACCAAGCATTCTCAAAACTACAATACCTGCACGAGGAAATTAGGAAACAGATCAACAGAGCCAGACGTGTACCCAGAAGCCTCCTACTGCAAGACAAACCCAAGAAAGAAACCAACAG